>NC_059148.1:32704585-32793682 GCF_020740605.2 Lemur catta | reverse complement strand
GGCTCTGTCACCCGGGCTAGAGTGCCGTGGCGTCAGCCTCGCTCACAGCAACCTCAACCTCCTGGGCTCCAGCAATCCTCCTGCCTCAGCCTCCCGAGTCGCTGGGACTACAGGCATGCGCCACCACGCCCGGCTCATTTTTTTTTTCTATATATTTTTACTTGTCCGGCTAATTTCTTCCTATTTTTAGTAGAGACGGGGTCTCAGGCGGGGTCTCAGGTGGCCCATAAAGCTCCAAAAGCAGAGAGCGGCTGAGAGGACACGGCAGGGAGGTCTGGCTTAGCCCTGGGGACCCGCCGAGGACGCAACGCCACCCCGAGACAACAGGGACGTGCTCCGGGCGGCCGACACAGCACGTGCAAAGGCCCTGGGGCAGGCGAGCCGCGGAGAAGTTGAGCGTGCACCTTGCAAGAAATGCACAGGATTGGGACCGACGGATGCTGGGGGACAGGCCCGGGGTCTGGGGGGGGGACCCGCCCTACGGGGTCCCCTGCTGCCCCCGCCAGGGCTCCCCGAGTCCCGGCTTGGAAAGCAAACAGGAGCCCTGGTCTCCCTGGAGAGGTGCCCGTGTGTGACCGGGGCGAAGTCCCTTCCTCTGCAAAGACCCCAGTTTCCCCGTCTGCAAAACGGGGCTACGAGCGCCATCTCTGTACCCGGCAAGCAGCCCGGGGAAGGTGACCGACACGTAGCGACAGGTGACGTTTCACAGGTGACCGATTCCGCGTGAGCTGTGGGTGCCGGGGGGCCTCAGGTGGCCGGCTCACGCCCCACGTCCCCTCGCTTGCCCAGTCTCGGAGGGGCCCTCTTCCCTCCCCGCTCCCTGTGACTCAGCCCCCGAATGTCACCTCCTCAGGGAATGCCCAGGGCCACCCCTCCTGCCTCTCTCAGCTAGACGGCTGAGGACACCTCAGATCCTTCCAGAACCTTCCGTCCACGCCCCCATCCCCCGCCGCTGCAAGCTCAGGGCCACCCGGCCTTGGAGAACGTGCACGAGGAGACAGCCTTCCCCAAAACGCCTCTGCGAATGACAGTCACCTCTGTCCCCTCACTGCTTTCCCGCCTCTTATATATCCCGGCCTCGTCCAAGGACAATTAGCTTGGGGACAATTCAAATGACGAACTCACCAGGCGCAGGTGCTGCAGCATCTCCACGTACCTGCGGAGGGAAAGAGGGTTGACCCTGCGTTGGTGCCCGTCCCGCATAAACCCGGGAAGGGGTGACACTTTGTCTGCGAGCTCAAGCCACCCGGGGGACTCACGCTTTCTCCGACGACAGCAGCTCCTGAACAATGACGAGGGCTCTGGACTGTCCTTCCGCCTGCGGGACCAAACGGAGCCATCAAGAGTTGGGGACAGGCCGGGCGCGGCGGCTCACGCCTGTCACCCCAGCACTCGGGGAGGCCGAGGCGGGAGGATCGCTCGAGGTCAGGCGTTGACGTGTCCAGACGAGGCCACCAAGCGTCCGGAGGCCGTCCCTTGGTGCTCAGCACCTCTAGGACCTTCAAAATGTCACTTGACGTCTCTGGGACCTTCCTTGGCTCCATGGGTGGCATTTAACCCAGACTTGGCCGGAGCCCGGACGTGCGTGTGAGCCCCGCCCGTCCGAATGCTGTGTGACCCGGGGCAGGTTCCTTAACCTCTCTGAACCTGTGTCCCCCCAACCGTCACACGCATAACGGCGCTGACTTTGAAGTTGTCCTCAGGGGACAAAGAGAGAACCAACGTGGGCGTGAGCGGGACCGTGCCAGGCAGACACTCCGGCACCTGGAGAGGGACAGGCGAGGACGCGTGAGGAAGGGACAAGGGACGGGGACACACGGGCGCGGAGGAGCGGCCGGCGGGAACAGACACGGCTGAGGCAGCGGCAGGAAAAAGAAGAGGGGCCGCTGCGAGGAACCCCCTCGTCGGGGCTGTCCCCAGCCCTCGGGAAGTGTCACTTGCATGAAATGCAAAAAAGCATCGTCCACACGGACAAACGGGTTTTTTCCGTGCCTCCTGGCATCGAACGCCGGGAGCAATTTCTGACCCCTCAGAAGGGGCCTAGAGAACGGCACAGCAACGTCACCGAACGGCTGTTGTCACCGTCAACGCCGTCCCAAGGCAGGACCCGGGTGGGCTGTGCTGCCTTAAGCCACAGTCCCGGCGGCCGAGTGACCCCCGCCCAGCTGCGGGCCACACAGACGGGCACGTGACGTCCGCATGCCACCAGCCCCTCCCCGGGGGGTGGGGGGGACGGTGACCTACCTTGGGGGTGAGGCTGGCGTCTCTCGGGACACTGTCATCCTCCTCCTCTGAGCTTCTCTGCTCCTCGTCCGACGTCACGTCCCCTTTCGCGGCTGCCACCAAGACGGGACACACCTTGTAGGGCTCCGTGTAGGTGCTGGGTGAGAGCAACGGAGAGAGACGGGGGTTAGAGCTTCTTGTCCGGCGACGTGACACCACGCCGGGGGTGTCATCCGTGTCACACGGCTGAAGGGGAACACGTCCGAGCCAGCCCCCAGCCCCCACCGGACTGGCCAAGCTCGTCGCTGCCCCAGGGCCTTGGCACGTGCTGTGCCAGACTCGTTTCAAAGGCAAGAGATGTTCGAGCCGATCGCTCCGGGGTCTGAACCGGCTTGTCCAGGCGGCAGGGCTTGTCCTCAAGGTCACCTGTGTCCCCTGACCCCGAATCAGGGTTTTGTGACGTGGTGGACAGAACCGGGGACCTGCCTTCCGGGCCATCGGCTCGATCATTCGTGCACAAGACGATTCCTGTTCTCACCTGCTTCGCAGGGGCCGCCAGGGTCACCGCTCACGCAGGTGTGACAACCTCGCACCTGTACCCCCGTGGCGATGACGCCGCGGTGCCACCAATTAACCGCATCACAAACGCCTGCCTTCGACGCCCACTTATTGATCGCCGGCTGTATACCGAGCGCTGGATAAAACACCGGCGAACACAGCACCCGCTGCCCCGGTCCTCACCCGCGAACAACCCGTGTACGATCCCAGACTGGGACCCCCGTAGAGACGGCTCCAGCCCCGTCACGGCGGCCACCCTGCTGCCAGCCGGTCCCTCCCCACGGCAGAGTGACCGTGCTCCGCCTCTCCCGCTCAAGAACCTTCAATGGCTCCCTATTGCCGCTGGCAACGCAGGGCCGCCGACGTCTCTTTAGACGCAAAATCTGATCTTGTCACATCCTGTTCCCACATGGATTCCTGTCCTCTGGGAAGGCCGGGACGAGATGCTGGCATGGCCGACGGGTGGATGGGAGGAAGGAGCGAAGGGAATGTCACTTCTGCATTGCCCGGGGCCACCTACAGCCCAGCGCTGAGGCAGGCAGGCTGGGGACAGCGGCATCGGGCCCCGGGCCAGGCAGAGGAACTGTGGCCGGGCTTGGGGACACGGGAGCCCGCCCCGGATCTGCCTCTGAACGAACGATCACAGATGCCAGATCTATCTGGGAACAGATGTCCCCAAAGGGCCACACAGAGCAGGGACGAGGTGGCCTCGCCCTGCCTGAGCTTCCCGTGACGTGGGAGTCCCGACCCAGGACTCCAGGCTGAGCTGCGACCCCGACCCGCGCCCCAGGGGGCTCCGCTTCCGGCGCCACCTCTTTGCAAACCAGTTACTTTGTTGCGCTTTTGTGGCAAACGATGCATTTAAAAATGCAACAGCCCAGACACGCCCGTGGACCCAGAGAGAACCTTCTCCAGGTTTCGCGGAGGATGCTGGGGCCTCCCCTGGCCTCGCGGGACCACCCTGCACCTGTGTCACTCGTCACCACCCCGGGGGGGGGGGGCCGCCAGCTCCGTCTGCGGAGCCTCAGTTGCTCCACGGAGCTCAGAACCAGGCCCGGGGACGTGACTGTGTAGACCGGTGCCATGCAGCCCTCCCTGGTTACCTGTGCCCGGACCCCAGCCCAGAGAGGAGGGTGCAGCCGGGCCTTTTCTAGAATGTTCTAGGAGGCAGGAACGGAGGCCCGGCTGCCTCCCTGGCCAATCCCAGCCCACCCTGGCTGCCCCCAGCAGATGGACCGACCCCGTCTGCTCCAAACCCGACCTTGATCATCACATGATCACAAACACGCCTCTCTCTGCGCTTGGTCCCATTTTGCAGACATGAAAATAGAGGCACAGTTGCCTGGGTTGTGCATCAAAGGACGTGGCTAGTCGGGTCTAGGTTGTGCTTCGTTTTTGTTATTATTATTATTATTATTTTGAGGCAGAGTCTGGCTCTGTCGCCCGGGCCAGAGTGCCGTGGCGTCAGCCTCGCTCACAGCAGCCTCAACTTCCTGGGCTCAAGCGATCCTCCTGCCTCAGCCTCCTGAGTCGCTGGGACGACAGGCACGCGCCACCACGCCCGGCTCATTTTTCTATATATATTTTTAGCTGTCCGGCTAATTTCTTTCTATTTTTAGTAGAGACGGGGTCTCGCTACATTGCCCAGGCTGGTCTCGAACTCCTGACCTCGAGCGATCCTCCCGCCTCGGCCTCCGATTTCTGTTTTTCCCAACGTTCCCATCTGAAACAGCAGTGACGATCCGACAGGCGCGGACCCTACAGACGACTAATTGACATCCTGCGACAGACGCCCACACACGACAGCTCAGAAGCCGCAAGAATGGAATTCCTGGGCATTATTTCAACCGTTTAAACGACCAGTGGGGTCTTTCCGGGAAATTCTGGGCACGTGGTCACTACAGGGGAAACAGAGTCCCAGCACTCACCGCGTTCTCCGGGGCACGGGGGGGGGACAGTCACACGCTGGGAGAACAGGCAAAAGGGTCAGTATCGTACGTTTAGTGACCTCACTGTGGCACCAGACGCAGAGGAACCACCGTGCAAGCTCAAGCCAGTGACAGCACGTGTTTGTCATCTGCAAAGCGCGGGCACAATAACGACGTAGATTCATTGCGGGATTCCACGAGAACATGGCGGGAAAACCAGCCACCGCCCGGCGCACAGTAGGTCCTTTCTGGGCCGGCCCGGAAGAGCTTGCAGGAGGGCCAGGCTCTGTCCCCTCCCCCGGCCCCAGACTGGTTTCCCAGCAGCCGTCTGAGTCCCCTTGTCCTTTAAGAGCATCATAAATCCAAGCTGCCCAGAGCTCGTCACCTTAAACGACCCTGCAAACGAGCCCGGTCCCTGCAAGGTCACGTGCACCCTCGGCGGGGGCGGAGGGACAAGCACTGTGTGACCCGGCCCGGCGCTGTCCAGCTGTGACTGTTTAATTCCACTGTATGTCACACTCCCTGGGAGCCACAACCCCGAACGCAGCCAAACGCCGCCTGACGACTCATTAAAAAGCCACGTTTTCCTCCCCCGCCACCCGGGGACTCTCTCTTGGCCCCAAATTCCGCGCTCGCGATGTGTGTGACCGAGGTCAACCAGCAGCGGTGGCAGCTGCTCTGAGTCAGGCGGGAGGGGACAGGGGGATTCGGGGACTGAGCTTTCGGGGGGCTGGAAAGTTTGAGACGGGGCAGACGGGCTGGCGGCCGTATGCCAATGAGCAGAAGAGCAGGACTGGCGGGGGGACGGTCCCGGATTCACCGCTAACCCACCGGGCTACGGGACTGTCCCCACGGGCCTCAGTTTCCCCATCTGTAAAATGGGTCGAAGCACAAACCATCCAAAGACAGGAAGCTGAGCTTGGAGACCGGGCTGCGTGCACCCCACAGCTTGTGGGGGGGGGTGTCCCCAGCTCTGCCATCAGCGTGTCCCCTGACATCTGAAGTGACACTCCAACTCGTCCCTCCCGGAGACAACGCCTCACGCACCCAGGGTCAGCCCAGGGAGCGACCCGCGTGGGTTTCCGGAAACACAATCCAAGGAGAGGCTTTTGTGCCGTCTCCGGGAAGGTGGCATTTTGGCACCCGGCTGCCGGAGGCCACCATATTTGCTCCCCAAAGTCTCCAGACCTGGGTTCCAGTCCCGCGTCCCCCGTGGGTCGCCTGCGTGACACCGAGTGGCCTCCCTCCCCATGAGTCCCGGGAAGACAGGACTCACGGGCTTGCTGGACCTTTCTGTGTCCACGCGACCGACCGGCACATAGTAGGTGCACAGCGACCGGCGCATAGTGACCAGCACATGGTAGGTGCGCAGAGGCCAGCACATAGGAGGTGCACAGCAACCAGTGCATAGTAGGTGTGTGGTGACTTGTGCACAGTAGGTGCACATGGACCAGCGCATAGTAGGTGTGCAGTGACTTGCACATAGTAGGTGCACGTGGACCAGCACATAATAGGTGTGCAGTGACTTGCACATAGCAGGTGCACAGTGATTGGCACATAGTAGGTGCACGTGGACTGGCGCATAGTAGGTGCACAGTGATTGCCACATAGTAGGTGCATGTGGACCGGCACACAGTAGGTGTGCAGTGACTTGCACATAGTAGCTGCACAGTGATTGGCACATAGTAGGTGTGCAGTGACTTGCACATAGTAGGTGCAGTGATTGGCACATAGTAGGTGCACAGTGATTGGCACATGGTAGGTGTGCAGTGACTTGCACGTAGTAGGTGCAGTGATTGGCACATAGTAGGTGCACGTGGACCAGCACATAGTAGGTGTGCAGTGACTTGCACGTAGTGGGTGCACAGTGATTGGCACATAGTAGGTGCACAGTGATTGGCACATAGTAGGTGCACGTGGACCGGCACATAGTGGGTGTGCAGTGACCAGCACATACTCGGTGCACAGCAACCGGCGCATAGTAGGTGCACAGTGACTAGCGCCTAGTAGGTGAGCAGCAACCAGCACATAGTAGGCACGCAGGGACTGCCGCATAGTAGGTGCACAGTGACTTGCGCATATTTGGGGCACGGTGACCGGCACGTAGTACGTGCACGGTGACCAGCACATAGTAGGTGCGCATGGACCGATGCACAGTAGGTACACAGTGACTTGCGCATAGTAGGTGCATGGCGACCAGCACATAGTAGGTGCGCGGCGACCAGCACATAGTAGGTGCGCATGGACCGATGCACAGTAGGTACACAGTGACTTGCGCATAGTAAGTGCACGGGGACCGACGCATAGTAGGTGCGCAGCAAACGCACTGACCGATTGTCCCCGGCTTCTCTGTCCCGTCCCAGCTCATTGACCTGACTGTCCCCCGGCCCCTCCCCCCGGCCCCTCGGCTCCAGGTCTGCACCCAGGACACGGCGATCGGCACTTGTCCCCAAGGTGCTCGGCGCCTTGGGCTGAACCGCCCTCTCCGGACGCCACCACCGCCGGGCACCCGGGGACAACGCGGGGGCTGGGGGTTCGCAGCCAACACTGTGACGCGGCGATTGCACCCCACGCCCGAAGCCACCAGGAGCTGCGAGCGGGTGGCCCGCAGTTTGCACGTGTCGGGGGCTGAAAAGCGACCCCCTGTCCCACCTCCTGCCTTGCACACGAACACGGCCACTAACAGTCGCGACGGGAGACGGGACACCCGCGGTTTTTCGTGTCACCGCGCGGCCAGGGGCTTCACGAATCCCTCCCAAACCCCCTGCGTCCTGCCGGGATTAATGTCCCTACAGAAAGAGAACAGGCACAGATGGGGGACGCAGGTGACAATCGGAGCTGCCCCTCCACCCACCCGAGGCGCCACGGAGTCCCTGGGCTGCCCGATGCAGCCTGTGTCCCCGTCTGGCACGGGGGATACAGAGGTGACGGTGACACCCCTCCGTCTGCGAGTGGAAAGGCAGGACGGGCAGGGCGGCCGGTGGCACTAGCAGCAGCCCCAAAAATGTCCCCTCGGCCAGCGTGTGTCCATGCGGGAGGGACCAGAGGAGGAAGATCGGGGCTGAGGTGGAAGGTGGAGGGGACACAGTCAAAGAGGTGGCAGGGGACATGCCCGGGGACGTTTATGCAAAGGCACAGAGCGGAGAAAGGTCACCCCCAGCTTGCAGGGGCCCCGGACGAGGCAGGGTCCCCAAGTGCAGCCGGGGGGGAAGGTTTCATTCTGGGTCAGGACGGAGCAGTCACGGTCCCCGGAACCTTCCCTGGACACATCGTGGAACAGCAAACGGAGGTTGACCAGGACAGGAGAGACGAGGACGCCGGCCGTGGTGCAGGTGGGGGAAACTGAGGCACGACGCCCTCCGTCGATCCCAGGGGACAGAGCGGAGAGGACCGAGGCTGGGCGGGGCTGGCCTGGCCCTCTGTCCCTTGCCTTTCCCGACCCGGACAGGGTGCTGGGTGACAGCACTGTCACCCGCTTACCAGGGAAGAGGGGCTGTCAGCTGTCCCGGGTGCCCGGAGGCTTTCGGGGTGTGGCAGTTTTGGAGGGAAGAGGCTTGGGGACAGGCCGGGTTGCCTGGGAACACGGGGACCCGCCCTGGGTCCCCCCCAGAGCCCAGACCTGTCTCCGGGGCTCACGGTGGCCTCCCACGCCTTGTCCTGCATTTCCTGTAAACACGACACTTCCCTCCCTCCCTCCCCGGGGGACACACCCTGCAGGCCACACAGCCAGGCACACAATGGCTGGCACGGGGACTCCCAGAGAAACACCGCCCTTTGCCCTTGGCCCTTTGCCCTTTGCCAGAGCCGGACTGGCCAACGCCCCGGAGCCACAGATGGGTAAACTGAGGCTCAGAGAGGAGGGGAGGCGTGTGCCCTGCCTCGGTCACCTATCTCTGCACCCTGGCACCGTAGACACGGGCCACAGCACGCGGAGCTCCAGAGGGAAGGACACAGCTAAGGAGCCAACCGGGTGGCCTCGGGCAAGTTGTCTGTGCCTCAGTTTCCTCATCTGTAAAATGGGGACAATAACAGCACTGACCTTACTAGGTCGTGGTGACGATTTACTGAGTGGACTCATATTAAGTGCCGCTCTGTGGCCCCAGCTAGAGGGCCGTGGCATCGTCACAGCTCACTGCAACCTCAGCCTCCTGACCTCGAGCGATCCTCCCGCCTCGGCCTCCCCAGGGTGCTGGGGTGACAGGCGTGGGCCACCCGGCGCCCGGCCTATTCGAATTCGAGAAACGCTACGGTCGGAAGAGGGCGGGGGACGCGAGTTCCAATCCCAGCTCCTCTAGCTGGGCGACCCTGGGCAAGCCACTTCTCCCTTGTGGGCCTCAGTTTCCCCACCTGAGACGGGAATCGCTTCTTTCCAACCCGGAGGGCTGCAGCGGTGACAACCAAAAGTCCCCTGGACGAGACCCAAGGAGCCCGGTGTTGCAGCTGCCAGACCTGCGCTTTGCCTACAGGATGCCCCGGATGGGGAGAGGCTGGCTGTGACCTCCTTAGCGGTGGGGACACGGGGGACCCAGCAGGTCCCCCATCGGGGGCTGCCTGGCGTCCAGATGTGACACCCGCCGCGGGGTCCCCAGGGCGGAGGGCCGCCTGCAGCCGGAACGGAGGGAGCCCGGTGCCCGATTTCAAGGCTGAAAGGAAAAGATCCTGGTGACAAGGGCATCAGCCTCAGGACCTGGCTCCCTCCTCTTGCACCCGAACCCCACTTTTGGCAAACGCACAGGACCCTCTCCGAGCCGCACAGTCCCCTGGGGGGGGTCCCCAAGTCCCCCGGGTCCCCGTGCAATCCAGCCATTTATGGAGACCCCGTGCCGTGTGCCAAATACCGTGCCAAGTGCACGACGGGGACCACTGCTTTCATGCAGAGCCACGGTCCGAAAACAAAACAATAAAGTCAATCCAGCAAAATGTCAAACGCGAGAGAGAAAAATTTTAATTTTGATGATTTTTTTTTTTTTTTTTGTGAAGAACTAGCAAGCGTTCGGCGTTGAGGATTTTCAAAATGAAGAACGAGAAACGGCCGGGCGCGGTGGCTCACGCCTGTCACCCCGGCATGCTGGGAGGCCGAGGCGGGAGGATCGCGCGAGGTCAGGAGGTCGAGACCAGCCTGGGCAATGTAGCGAGACCCCGTCTCTACTGAAAAATAGAAATTAGCCGGACAACTAAAAATATATATAGAAAAAATGAGCCGGGCGTGGTGGCGCATGCCTGTCGTCCCAGCTACTCGGGAGGCCGAGGCAGGAGGATCGCTGGAGCCCAGGAGGTTGAGGCTGCTGTGAGTGAGGCTGACGCCACGGCACTGTAGCCCGGGTGACAGAGTGACACTCTGTCCCCCAAAAAAAAAAAAAAAAAGAACGAGGAACACAAGACCCCACTGGATCAATATGACAAATACTTAAAAATATCCGGGAAAGGGGATTCGAGTGTTCACAAGCCCGGGATGTCACAGGGGGGCTCGGGTGGGGGTTAGACACTTGTGCCTGGGCTCTGCTGACCCCGGATTGAGGAGGTGACACTGGCAAGTTCCTGGTCCCCAATGATGTCACTTGCAGTCCCCCAGGCAGTTGGCCACATATATATTCAGGGGCTGCAGGACGAGGCTGCGGTTTGGGGATCTGAAGGCTAAGGAGAAGCTCTCCGTGGACTCCCAGCAGCATTTGCTGGAAGGTTCTGGCCGGGAGCACCACCGAGTTGCTCTGAGGACAGCTTGGCGTCTCTACACGAGGACGCAAAACTGCAGCCGCCCAGGCCGGGACAAAAGCACAGCCTGGACTTCACCCTCTGGGCCAGCGCTGGGCCGGGCGGAGACAGATGCCAAACATCTGGATTTCAGCAGCCACCCGCGTCATCCCTGGGAAGAGAGGGCTGAGGAAGTCAGGGGCTGGGACCCCGGGGACAGTTGGAGAGCAGACAGGGGACAGGGGGGGACTTCTAAGCTCCCAGGAACACGCAGTCATGATGGAGTGACAAGGGTCCTGCGGGCAGCAGGCAGCAGAGGGCTGTCCTGGGGACAGGCCCCCCCCTCCATGCAACTGTCTGGTGACAGCCTTCCTTTCCCGAGGGGTGGCACCGCTCAGAGCCCCTCCCCGACCGTGTCCTTTCTAGGTAAGAACTGAAAGGACAATTGTCAGTTAAATCCATGCCCTCAGGGAGGTGACTTTTCCTGTTATCTTGTCTGAAATCTTATCCTTAAAAAATAATAAAATAAAATAAAACCTGCTCCTTAATGAAGCCCGTTCATCTCTTTCTTCTCTCCAGGAATCCCTCCTGTGGCTCAGAATCTTTTTTTTTTTTTTTTTTTTTGAGACAGAGTCTGGCTCTGTCACCCGGGCTAGAGTGCCATGGCGTCAGTGGCTAACGCCTGTCATCCTAGCACTTGGGAGGCCGAGGCGGGAGGATCGCTCCAGGTCAGGAGTTCGAGACCAGCCTGGGCAACATCGCGAGACCCCGTCTCCACTAAAAATAGAAAGAAATGAGCTGGACAACTAAAAATATGTATATAAAAATGAGCCGGGCGTGGTGGCGCATGCCTGTAGTCCCAGCTACTCGGGAGGCTGAGGCAGGAGGATCGCTTGAGCCCAGGAGGCTGAGGCTGCTGTGAGCGAGGCTGATCCCACGGCACTCTAGCCCGGGCGACAGAGCGAGACTCTGCGTCAAAAAAAAAAAAAATGAAAAAAAAATAAAAATGAAAAAAAAAAAAAATGAAAAAAAAATAAAAATGAAAAAAATAAAATAAAATAAAAATAAAATAAAAAAATAAAATAAAATAAAATAAAATAAAATAAAATAAAATAAAATAAAATAAAATAAAATAAAAACTGGAACTCAGGAAACAGCGTTACAATACCAAATCCTCGCCTTCTAGGCTGGGGTCGCACGTATGATTTTCTCTGCAAAAGCCGCCCCGTCGCAACGGAAAGCGTGTCTTGTTTTCTTCATTAAAATCCTGCAAGACCCAGCCTGAAATTTCAAGTTCTCGGGGTCACGTCTTGACCTTGGAGAAACTTCCCCTCGGGCTGTTATCCAGGGCCGTCAACCAAGCCCGACAGCAGGGACAGAATGGCTTTGTTTACATGGAGACGGGCCACAGCGTCCCAAAAAAAACAATCCGGACTTGAGACCTTCGTCCCGCGGGAAAACAGCCAAAGGTCCCGGCGGCTGCTCCAAGTCCGGAAAACACCACAGATCCGAATTCCCCGACCCGAGGCTTCGTCGGGACATTCTCAGGGAACCAAAGGGGACACATTAATTCATTACTCAGAAATCGTTAATGAGTTTTTTGTCCCGTTGACCTAGAGTCTCATAAACACGGGTAATAAACTTCCCCGGAGCTGTTCCCGAGTGTAGCCGGGCGGAGTAAGGAAATATTAACCTTTTGCATAATATCATCCTTTTGTCACCGCACTGGCGAGTGCTGTTATTTCTCCGAGCATTTTTTTTTTTTTTTTTTTTAACGTCACTCCCCGGCCATGTGGATCTGAGCAACGGGACAGTCACTGCCAGCCGTCCAACTCCGCGAACACATGATAAGGACATTTCCATCCTGAAGATTCACGCCCCACCGTGCATCCTTAATGTGACACCTGGCGGGTCACAGTTCTAGCTAAGATGCTCTTACGAGGGTGAACCACAAAGAGGGAAGAACCCTCCCTACATGTGTCATTCGGTCCTACCTCCATTCACTATTACCGGCTTACAAGTTACGTCACCACTCTGAACCTCTGTCTCCTCTTCTATTTAAAACAAAACAAGGGATGGTCAGCAAATTCAACGCAATGATGCACACAAAGTGACGAGGAACCTCACAGCTTACTTGAGAGCATCAGGAGTAAAAACTGCCTGGTTTAATTCACTATTACTGGCTTACAAGTTACGTCACCATTCTGAACCTCTGTCTCCTCTTCTATTAAAGAAAACAAAAAAACAAAAAACCGGATGTTCAGCAAATTCAACGCAATGATGCACAGAAAGTGAGAAGGAACCTCAGAGACTGACTGAGGCCGTCGGTACCGAAAACTGCCTGGGTGTAAATTCCGGTTCACTTGGGTGACCTTGGCCCCTTAAGTTAACCTCTTTCCAGATTTGCTGGGTATAGATTAAAAAAAAAATATGTCTCGACATGTCAGGGTGGGTTTTTTTTTTTTTTTTTTCAGACAGAGTCTCGCTCTGTCACCCGGGCTAGAGTGCCGTGGTGTCAGCCTCGCTCACAGCAGCCTCAGACTCCTGGGCTCCAGCGATTCTCCTGCCTCGGCCTCCCGAGTAGCTGGGACGACAGGCATGCGCCACCACGCCCGGCTCATTTTTGCTATATATTTTTAGCTGTCCAGCTAATTTCTTTCTATTTTTAGTAGAGACAGGGTCTCGCTACATTGCCCAGGCTGGTCTCGAACTCCTGACCTCGAGCGATCCTCCCGCCTCGGCCTCCCCGAGTGCTGGGGTGACAGGCGTGAGCCACCGCGCCCGGCTGAAGGTGGTTTTAAGATTAACTCGGTATATATAAAGGGGCTAAGACAGCGCCTGGCATACAGTAGGAGCTTAATAAAGCCACACCCGCAGCCGGGTCTACGTGCCTCAGCTCCCGGCAGCGAAGTACGAGAGTGATAAGTCATATTTTGGGGAACCGAGCAAAGCCCTTGTACAGACATGATCCCTCACGCTAGCTCAGCGGTGAGGAGACCACTGTACCCATTTGTACAGATGAGGAAACTGAGGCTCAGACCGGAGGAGACGCTCCGCAGCTCACTCCGCTCCTGCTATGCCCACACCAAACGCCATCCAGCACTGAGTGAACCCCAACACTGGAAAGTTCCAGAATAGCCAGAGCCCTGGGTCATTCCGCACCGAGTCCCCGCGCTACCGCCATGGCTGGAAGTGCCACCAAACGACAGGGACTGCAGAACTTAGGTCCCTCCCCTGCCTTTGCACAAACCCCAGACCTCCAGCCTCGGGACACAGGGCTTTCGTCTCTGCTGTTCCCTCTGCCTGCAACGCCTTTCCCGCTGAGAACGTGCGACCGTCCCCGACGTCTCCCTCAAATGCCACCACCCAGAGACGCCGTCGCCGACCGCCCTGTCCAAAACGTCCCTCCCACCGGCCACTTTCTGGCACGTGGCTCTTTTTTTTTTTTTTTTACCTCTTTTGCACAAACTGGAATCATCGTGTTTACGACTCAGTTTATGTCTGCATTTCTGCAACCGCGTATGAATTCTGCCAGCGTAAGGACCCGTCTGTCTGTCCCTGCTGTACCCAAACCTCAGAGGGCGGCACCTGGCATGTGACAAGTAGGTCTCTTCCGAAGGAACGCACGAAACATCGACACGACTTTTCCCTTTCTTTGGCTGCAGCCGGTGGCTGATAGGCTTGTTCCCATTTCGCAGATGGGGACAACTGAGGCCCGGACCCCTCGAGGCCTTATCCAGACTCAGGCCAGAACAAAGACCCCGCCCCTCCTCTGCCAGCTGCTTCAGACGACCCGAAGGTGACATTTCACCCCGAGGACTCGCCCAACCAGACTGCCTTCTATTAGCGAGAATTATTTTCAGGAAACCCTGATTTTTTTTTTTTTTTTTTTTTGAAAATAAAACCACGCTGTGATCAACGCTTCATCAAGATGTCCTCTACATTCCCAGCTCTGCAAATTAAAAAATAAAAATAAAAAAATAAAAAAAAATAAAAAAATAAAAAAAAATAAAAAAATAAAAAAATAAATTAAAAAAAAAAAATGAAAAGATAAAAAAAAAAAAATAGTCAGGGGGCGGGGAGGGGGTCATCCTGTCACGCTTGTAAAATGTTGCAAGAAGTGTGTTCCCGGACACGATTTCCTTATTAGGGTCCTTTGCCTGGAAATTTTTTTTTTTTTATTGCATCTAATTAAAAATGATGGCTCCGAGAAACAGCTGCAGACGGGCGTTCTTGGAAGGCGGAAAATTAAAAACTGAGGCTTCTCATCAGTCACCTGCGTTTCCAGGTGACGCTTCTGAGGTCGTAATGATTTTGATGGCATTTCTAGGTCCTTCCAAGGAAGCGTGATGGAAGCTCGGCGTGAGTTCATTTGTCAGAAATATAAGAAGGTTCTAGACCTACGGGCAGATACAAAGATACCAGTGGACGCCAGAGCTGGGATATGCCAAAAATCCGGCTACACAGCTCTCTGCACCATCAGAATTAGTCGGAAGGAAGCTTCCGGGTAGCTCCGCGCGGAGGATTTATAGCCGAGGCTGCAAATCACCTTTGTCTTACGACGATGACATTATTTGTTGCTACAGGACTGTGTGCGGTTGTAAAAAAATAAATAAATAAAAGTCAGGGAATCGCTTCAGCAAAGTTCTAAGGCTGCTGGCGGTGTACACTGGTGGGGACAGAACGAAGGGGACCCTCGGGCTAGATTCTGGGCTGCATTTTTTGTTGTTGTTGAGATGGGGTCTTGCTGTGTTGCCCCGGCTAGAGTGCAATGGCGTCATCATAGCTCACAGCAACCTCAGCCTCCCGGGCTCCAGCGATCCTCCTGCCTCAGCCTCCCGAGTAGCTGGGACGACAGGCACGCGCCACCACGCCCAGCTCTTTTTCTACATATATTTTTAGTTGTGCAACTAATTTCTTTCTATTTTTTAGTAGAGAGGGGGTCTCGCTACATTGCCCAGGCTGGTCTCGACTTCCTGACCTCGAGCGATCCTCCCGCCTCGGCCTCCCAGAGTGCTGGGGTGACAGGCGTGAGCCACCGCACCCGGCCACACCCTTTCTTAAATGTCGATACTTTAAATAGAAAATGGACTTCAGTGGATAAAAAAAAAAACAAAAAACTTGGACTTAAACAGCATTGAATCACACCGCGCTGAGCGAGAGTTCCTCCCTTCCCTGTCCTTCTAGATCCTTCTGATTACGCCAAGCAGACAGTCACGTGGCACCAGGATGTCCCAACACCTCTCCCTGCTTAGCAGAGAGGCCCGGCCTCCAAGTCACAACCTCCGAGCCCGACTTCACCCGCGTTATTTTATTTTTCTGTGTCTTATTTTCACCGTTGCCTTCTATTTCTGCCAACTGACACTGTCTGCCATTGTCCCACGGTGACAAAAAGTCTCCTTTGCATTTTAAGTAAAAAAGATGGACTGATTTAAGGAGAAATAACGAACAAATCGTAGGATCTGCCGTCCACCACGAAAGGACACAGCACCGCTGCGACCTCACCGTCTTGCAGATGAACCTACTGTGCACAGCCCTGCCTTTCCGAGTTTGGGGACCTGGGGCTTGGAGGTTTCCTCATGGCCCCGTCCCGCCCCTCTGTCAGGGCTCCTGCTGCTTAGTTTGGCTTCCCCGTCCCCATCTCCCCAGGGAAGCAGGGTATGGGGACAGGACAAGTGGCCGGAGGAGGAAGGAGTCCCCTCCCCAGACTCCCATCCGGTCCGACCGCAAGCACCCCGTGCATGCGTCTCAGATCGGCCTGGCCCTCCCTTTAATCCACAAAGCACCCCATTCGGGGACAGGAGCAGGGCCCCCAACCCCGGCGGCAGTCCCTTGCACGGCTCAGTGTGTCTCAAACCTCCCCTGCGTAGACCTGTCCCCAGCCCGGAGCGGGGATTTTTTTTCTCTCCCATTTGCTCCCATCTTTTGCACGCAGGAAAGCGCAAGAAAAGTTCGCTCCCTGACTGTCATCCAAGAGGGTCCTGCGTGGGAGTTTCGTCCCAGCAGAGTGAGGCAACCAGGCTTTGCAAATCCAAAATCTGACGGTTCCGGATCCTACAACCCCTGGGCTACGCGGTCCAGACCCAGCGGCATCAGCATTTTCTCGGGTATTTCACTCCCTTGCTATCGCGTGAGTCCGGACAAAGCGATCTTTCTTCGCACAAAGTATAAAATCCAAGCAACACGTCCTTTGCGTACAGTCGAGCAGGCTGCGCACTGCACAAGCCCAGGGACATCGTATATGAAACCGAAAGGTCAGGGAGTGACCCCGGAATCACACAGAGAAAAAAAAGAGCTGCTTTGAGGAGGTATTAGAGGGGGATAGTGTTTGCCTCAATCACAAACAAAAACCTTTCTAAATTTTAAATTTCTTTCTTTTTTTTTTTTTTTTTTGAGACAGAGTCTGGCTCTGTCGCCCGGGCTAGAGTGCCGTGGCGTCAGCCTCGCTCACAGCAGCCTCAACCTCCTGGGCTCAAGCGATCCTCCTGCCTCAGCCTCCCGAGTAGCTGGGACGACAGGCATGCGCCACCACGCCCGCCTAATTTTTTAAATATATTTTTAGCTGTCCAGGTAATTTCTTTCTATTTTTAGTAGAGACGGGGTCCCGCTACATTGCTCAGGCTGGCCTCAAACTCCTGCCCTCGAGCGATCCTGCCGCCTCGGCCTCCCAGAGCGCTGGGCTGACGAGGAAAAACTTTCTAATCACCAGAGTACCCAGCAACAGAGGAGACGGTCCCGAGAGGGGGTGAGCTCCCCGTGGCTCGAGGATTTAAGACCCCGACTGGGTAACTACCTGGTAAAGGTGCAGGTCTGGACACGCGTCCTCGGAGGGCTCCTCCAGCAGGGAGAGTTTATTGTTTTCGGAGCTGGGTCCTGTTTTCACGAGTGTGGCACTCAGCCAAGGGCTGTCCCAGCAAACCCGGCTGATTGTCACGCAGGCAACGAGCTCTCGGGCTCCGCCTCTCTGCTCTTCCTGTCTGCAAATCAAACTCGATGTCCCCCCCAGGGCAGGGTGGTATTTACCTTGGCTCTGACAAACAAAATCTCTTCATCCTACAAACACCGAACCAACAGCCTCACCCAGACCACGGAGCAGGGAGAAGCCGGCGGCGGAACCACCTAGAATATTCCAGAACAAACCGTGCAAACACTTCCCAGCAGTGAGACGCCGGCGACAGCTAATGCTAATCACCAATCATCGTTATTTATTCAGGACCGCGGGGCCCCAAGGAATCCCCGGCAGCCACAGCTGTGCAAGCCTGGTTTGAGTTCCTGCACCCGGGCAGAAACAATCAGATAATTCGCTTTCGAATCCCAACCGGGTTTGGGGCTTTGCATTAATTCCGATCAGGTGTCCCCAAACAGTGTAAACAGTCGCGGTCGAATTGCATCCTCTTTAAGCTGCACCCACGAGCTCCAAGGGGACAGCAAGAGTTTGCAATTATCCCGTTGGGATGATCAATTAACGGGCATCCAGGCTTGAGCAGGTGGGCGTCCGAAAAGCCCCCACTACTGATCAATAACGTCAATGTTTCGCTGTCACGTCCAAAGTGAATTAGCCACAAAAAAAAAAAAATTTAAAAAAAAAAAATTAAAAAAAAAATTTAAAAAAAATTAAAAAAAAATTAAAAAAAAAATTTAAAAAAATTTAAAAAAAAATTTAAAAAAAAAATTAAAAAAAAAAATTAAAAAAAAAAAAATCAGGCCGGGCGCGGTGGCTCACGCCTGTCATCCCAGCACTCTGGGAGGCTGAGGCGGGAGGATCGCTCGAGGTCAGGAGTTGGAGGCCAGCCTGGGCAACAGAGCAAGACCCCATCTCTACTAAAAATAGACAGAAATTAGCTGGACAGCTAAAAATATGTATAGAAAAAATGAGCCGGGCGTGGTGGCACATGCCTGTCGTCCCAGCTACTTGGGAGGCTGAGGCGGGAGGATCGCTTGAGCCCAGGAGGTTGAGGCTGCTGTGAGCGAGGCTGACGCCACGGCACTCTAGCCCGGGCGACAGAGCCAGACTCTGTCTCAAAAAAAAAAAAAAAAATAGACGCTTCCGCACAGAACGTCTGTTGATTTTCTTACATTTGCCACGAGGCAGCACGAACCCATTTCTCAGATGAGGCCAACTGAGGCCGAAAGAGGTCAAGCCGCTCGCCCCGACCCACATCCCCGGGAACAAACAGAGGCCGAGGCTCCAAAGCGACCCCCCCCCACCCCGTGACCCCCGAAGCCACCTCCCCGCGGGGGACAGCCCCACGGTACCTTTCGGCGTCCCGCCCTGCGCCCTGCCGTCTCCCCTCGAAGGCGTTGAAGCTGCTCATGTCCACGTAGCCGTCGTTCTCGGCGGCCGCGGCCAGCGCCCGGCTCTGGTCTTCGAACACCTTCGCGAACGTCCCCGTCGCCGTCCCCGGCCGCCGGGGCGGGATCTGGATGTTCTCGTAGTCCGAGCTCAGGGCCGGAATGTTCTCGTAGTCGGACGACGTGTCCGCGTTGGGGAAGGAGATGGAGCGGGGCTTGGTGAGCGGCAGGGGCAGGAGGGGTGGCCGCGGGCGGTCCTCGAACGACTCCACGCGGGACACCGTGCGGCCGAAGGGGACCCCCTTCCTCTTGGCGTCCCTGGAGAAGATGAGGGACGAAGGGGACTCGCTGGCCCGGAGCTTCCCGGTCCGGACCCTGAGCTGGGGCGAGTCGCCGAGGCTGCGACGGTCGATTTCCAGAAGCCAGGACGGCCCGTGGGAGCTGGATTCCGAGGACGACCTCGAGGACGACACGGTGACATCCACGTGGACTTTGCTCTCCGTCCTCCTCTTGAAGGTCATCGCCAGGAAGCGCTTGAACGACGACTTCTTCTTCTTGGGCTGCCTGTCCGCGGGGTCCCCGTCGAGCAGCAGGGACGGGGAGCTCTTGGTGACGGGCCTCTTGGTGACACACGCCAGGTCGAAGGGTGGCGGGATGTCGGCCACCGAGGAGGGCGTGGAGGTGCCGCTGGACGGAAGGTGGTTCCTCTGGGAGAAGCTTCCGGAAGACCCGATGACACACGGCAGGGACAGGTTGTCCTCGTGCCTCTTGAGCCTGGGCTCGTCCGAGCGGGTCCCCTCGGGCTCGCGGTACAGGGACACGGGGACTTCGCGACCTTCCACCGAGAACGACCGCGGGTACAGCGTGAAGGCTCTGGGCTTCGCGGGCAGGGCCCTGCCGGCTTCTAGAAGCTTCCCGTCCAGCGGCGACAGCGGCTTTCCCGCCTCCTCGGTGGCCCCGGGGACGCCGGTGGCGGCCGAGCCCGCGTCTGGTCCCGATTCTTCGGGGACGGTTTCGGGGACCTGGCCGGCCACCTTCGCAGAGGGGGACCGGGCCCTGGCGACCGGGCCCTTCCTGTCACCGGGGGCCGGGCCACCCTCGGTGTCATAGTTGGTTACTTCCGTCGGGTCCCCTGCGGCGGGGCCAGCCCCACATGTCACCGGGCCGAGTCCCAGCACGTAGGGGTCAATGAGGGTGTCGTCCAGGGCACCTTCGTCCTCCTCCTCCTCTTCCTCCGGCGTGAGCACCGCGGTGACGGGGACATCGGGACTGTCCCCAGCTCCGTCCTGCTGCCCACGTGCAGCTCCGGCCCCGGGGACCTCCCAGTCCTGCTCCGATGACGACACGGAGCCCTTCGCCGGCCCAGAGAGAGAACAGTTGTCACCGCAGAACGAGGTGCTCTCGGTGGGCAGCAACGCGTAGGGACTTCCCGCCAGGGACGTCCCCAAGTCATCGAGACAGTCGCTCTCGAAGGGAACAATGTGGCCGCTGTCCTCGCCGGGCTCCTCGCACACGGGGTCCTCGTCATCCCGAGGGTCCCCGGCTGCTTCTTCCTGGTGGCTTTGATCATCGTGGCCGGGCGGTTCGTCCCCGGAGACCTCGTCCCCACCGGCCGTGGTGGCTTCACGGTCCTCTGAGATTTCCGGGTCACCCGCAGCCACCTCTGTGTCCCGGACGCCCGGGGCCACCTCCCCGCTCTCGGGGGGCTCCACGCTGGTCCCTGCAATGTCCCGTCCGGCATCCTCGGTGGCCCTGTCGGTATCCACACTGTCCTCTGTCCCAGCTGCTTCGCTTGTGTCACCGTGGCTTTTCTCACCGTCCTCCTCTGCCTCCCGGGGGCTGTCGGGGGACCCGGGCTCCTCCCCGGGGACAGCTGGCTCCTCCGCGTCCACCTGTGTCAGGACGACATCGCTCCAAAAGACCCCGTCTCCGTCCCCGTCCTCCAAGTCGTGTCCCTCCGCCGGCTTCCCGTCCTCCTCACTTGGGGACGCCGGCTGCCCCGTCCCCATGTCCCGGTCACAGCCGTCCTCCCCGTTTTCAGGAGCGTGGTCTACGGCTTCGTCAGCCTCCCCAGGCGGCGTCCCTGCAGCCTCTGGGACATCCGAGTCCTCGCCGGGTCCTGCCCCGTCCGTGTGACACTTGTCACCTTCCTCCTCATGCTCCTCTTCCTCCTCCCGGGAGGCGTCCGGAGTCACCGTGTCCGCGCTCCTTGGGCTCCCGGGGACCGCGATGTAGTCCTCATCCGTCTCGGACTCAGAGCACTCCGGGGTGGCCCGGTGGCCCCCGGGGAGCCCCCCGTCCCCGCAGGGCAGCCGACCGTTGCTGTACCTGCCGAAGCTGTCACCCGTGTGCCCGCTGCCCCTCCACTCGCCGGGGCCGGCCAGCCTGGGCTTGGGGGCGATGGGCGGCTTCGGGCCCCTGAACATCGAGGTCGGGCTGGGGACACTATCAAGCCTGGGGGACGAAGGGAACTTGGGGACCGTCCCCGGCGTGAGCGGACTGGTGGTCTTGGGCTTGGGAGCGAGAGGCGGTTTTGGTGAATCTAAGGGACAAAAAGAGACAAAAGGAGGAGAAAAAAGAAAAAAAAAGTACAATTAATTCTATTTCCAATCAGGGTCACCAACATACCATCCTCAAGGGACACCAGAGATGGGTCCCCGAACCCTCAGAGTCCCCTGAGCTGCCCCTAAAGATTTCATCTGGGCTGGGCGCGGTGGCTCCCGCCTGTCACCCCAGCTCTCTGGGAGGCCGAGGCGGGAGGATCGCTCGAGGTCAGGAGTTCGAGACCAGCCTGGGCAATGTAGCAAGACCCCGTCTCTACTAAAAATAGAAAGAAATGAGCCGGACAACTAAAAATATATATAAAAAAAAATGAGCCGGGCGTGGTGGCGCATGCCTGTGGTCCCAGCTACTCGGGAGGCTGAGGCAGGAGGATCGCTGGAGCCCAGGAGTCTGAGGCTGCTGTGAGCGAGGCTGATGCCACGGCACTCTAGCCCGGGCGACAGAGCCAGACTCTATCTCAAAAAAAAAAAAAAAAAAAGATTAAAAAAAAAAAAAGATAGAAAAAAAAAAATAAGAAGGGTTCCTTCGAGGAGCACTGGATAGGGAGTCAGGAGCTCTGGTCTCTACTCCTCGCTCTGCCGTTAACCGGAGCTGTCACCTTGGCCAAGTCCTTTGCCCTTTCTGAGCCTCAGTTTCCCCATCTGTAGGGTGAGAGGACTGGACACAACAGCCAGCCCGGTTTGCTCTGGCCGACGGCGACCTTTTACACTCATGGCTTTTCTTACGATGTCGTCCGTCACCCCGGTCTTCGGTCCCCAAGTCTGTCCCGGCTGCAGTTCGCTATCCTCCCCCCCGGGAACGCTCATAACCATATGCTGCAGGAGTAATTACCTTCTAATTGCATCTTAATTTAATTTTGATTCCAGGCTGCCTGCGACGTCCAAGCCAAGCCTGATGAGTTCTAACGAGGCCGCTGCGAAGCCGGCCCGGTGATCCGCGACAGTGCACCGACCGGGCCACGGCGTCGGACGCAGCGCGCAGGCCTGGGCTCCAGTCCCCGCTCTGCCGTGCGCTGGCTGTGTGACTTGTGTCACTTTGCCGTTTCCTTCTTGGTAAAATCATGAGCTAGACAATCTGTCTTTCCATCTTTTTTTTTTTTTTTGAGACAGGGTCTTGCTCTGTTGTCCCGGCTAGAGTGCCATGGCGTCAGCCTCGCTCACAGCAGCCTCAGACTCCTGGGCTCAAGCGATCCTCCTGCCTCAGCCTCCCGAGTAGGTGGGACTACAGGCATGTGCCACCACGGGCAGCTAATTTTTTCTATATATATTTTTTATTTGTCCAGATAATTTTTATTTCTATATATATATATTTTTTTTTTAGCAGAGACGGGGTCTCGCTCAGGCTGGTCTCGAACTCCCGACCTCGAGCGATCCTCCCGCCTCGGCCTCCCAGAGTGCTGGGATGACAGGCGGGAGCCACCGCGCCCGGCCTGTGTTTCCATCTTGTCTCAGCCCCTCCATAAAAATCTCTGTGCCTCAGTTTCCCCATCCCTAAAATGGGGACAGGAATAGCACTCACCTATGAGGTTACCGTGAAAACGAAATAAATCAACGCAAGGAAAACAATCAAAAGCAGTACCTGATTTATAGTAAGTCCCCAACAAATATCAGCTACTATTTGTGGGTGACTTACGTGACAGACGCTATTCTAGGCACCTTGATATGTTTTATTCTTTTTCATCTGAAGAAACTCAATGACAACATGCTATTATCCGCATTTTTCAGATAAAGAAACGGAGGCACAGAGAGGTTAAGCAACCCGTTGAAGGTCACACAGCGAAGTCGATGATGATTCCGAGATCGGTCCCCTGGAGCCTGGGAACCATTGTTACGCCACGTGATCAGGAAATTCAGACCCTGCCTGGCGCCCAGAAATCCTCCCCGCCGTCACTGCTGCAAAAAGAAACCAGGTTTACCCCGGGGACAAATCCCAGGACGGCTACACTCGGGAATGGCCACCGTTAGGATTTCCTGGGCCCGAACCTGCCTCTCCCGTTTATTCTAACTCGCTCGATCTCATTTGATTCCGATTGTTCCAGAAGGGAGGGCTTGGCCCTGCCTCAAATGCAGGAAAAACGTCGGAAACTGGAAACGCTCTCCCCATTGTTATAAAGCGAGTTTTACTGGGCGGGTAGGAAAAAGCCAGCCCAGCTCTGCCCAGGCCCCGCCAGCACAGGCAGGGGACAACCTTTTTCCTCGGGGACCCTGTGCCAGCCGCGTCCACTCCCACAAAGTGGCACCTCTGCTCCTCCTGCCCCCCAATTCTGTGACCCCACACTCACTCAGTTGCCTACATGCCCAGCAAGAACATGGCCCCTGGAGACACAGGGAGGTGGCGGCCACATATCCAAGTCCTTTGTTGGACCCCTACCGTCCAGCGCCTCCTGCCTGTACCTCACTTCTAAGACAATGACATTTTTTGTTTCCATTAAAAAGATTTTTAATTCTCCACTCCCACTGCTCCACTTGGCCGGCCTTAAAAAAAAAAAAAAAAAATTGTAAAGAAAAAAAAATTTTTTAAGAAAAAAAAAATTTTTTAAGAAAAAAAAAATGTTTTTAAAGAAAAAAAAAATTTTTTTAAAGAAAAAAAAAAAAAAACCACCCACGTTCCCCACCCCACCCCCAACTCCAGCAGGATATGGTTCCAAGGGAGGCAACATGGTGGCTTCCTGTTTCTTTAGGGACATGCGTGTTTTGGAGGACGGCTTTGGCCCAGGGTGTTGGTCGCCGGGGAGAGGGGCTTTGCCTGGTACCAAAATTTACAAGAACGACAAAAAAAGGAGAGCGCCCATTGCTCCTTGGCACACCAATGAAGTCAGCTGGCATTTGTTCCCCTTGCAAACTCTGGGCTTTGCGGGAACTTTCCACCCTGCCCATGGATGGGACTGGGAATCCCGGGGACGGACACGGGGTGGGGGGGGGGGGTGGCAGGCCACCTCCCATCTGCGAGTCACCCTGTCCCAATCTGGGAAATGGCCCTGCTCTGCAAGGATCGCTGAGATGCCTTCGGGGACCCAGCCTGATGTCACGGAATCCCTGGATTGACACGCGCTGGGGCGCAGGGCGTGGGGCGCGCGGCTGGCCTCGCAAAAGAGCGTCGCCTTGGCATGGGGTCCCCAGGCCTGGGCGCTTTCGGAGAGGGGACAGCTATGGGGGAGGGGGGGGGGGGGAGAATGATATAATTCAGGGCTTTTCAGTTTTATCTAGAGAGCGAGCTCCAAGCCTCCGGGCAGGCGTCGCCTTGAGGCACCCCGGGGACCCCGGTGTCGGGGAGGACTCTGGGGGGGTCCCCACGGAGCGAGATGGGGACCTTCCCGGGGACCACGAGGAGCGGACGATGGGGGGGGACCAAGGGCTTCCTGGCGCGCGACCGTGTCGCTTTTGCAGCACCGCGGTGGGACACGCGCGCACGGCCAGGGCGCGGCCACCCCACGGCTCCGGGAGTGTCCCCAACCGGCGCGGCCACCAGCCCCCGCCCCGCTCGCCCCGGTTCTCAGCCTGCGCTGCCTGGGGACCCGCGGGGACAGCCCTGCTCCAGCCGAGCCCGAGCAGCGCGCCCCGCCAGCGCCAAACCCGGAGCAGCCGGTGGGGACCCCCTTGTCGCACGCGCGCGCGTGTCCCCGGGGCGCCTCGGGGGTGTCGCGCGGAGCCTCCTACCTGCCCTGCGCATCTTCCGGCGCGCGGAGCCCGGGGCCACCCGTCGGGGTCCGATCGCGGGGCCACGCGTCGCCTCACTCCACGGTGGCCCCGCGGGGCCCGCGTGTCCCCTGCCCACCCGTCCCCGGGCGCCGCCGGACTCCGCGCAGCGCGCAGGGCCAGTGGGGCGCGCGGGGCTCCGGGGACAGCGCAGGGACGCGGGGCTCCGGGGGTGGGGACAGCGCGCCGCGCTCTGGTCGCCGCCCCCGCCCCGCTGTCGCCTCCGCCCCCGCCTAGAGGAAGCGTTTTTTTTTTTTTTTTCCTGCTCCGTCCGGGATCGAGGGAGCGGAGGGTCCAAGCGTCCCCCGGGCGCGCATTTAAAGGGACCGTGGCCGTGGGGACTGCGGGGGGCCGGGGGGTGCAGGGACGTGCGCCCCAGCCAGTTGGGCTCCCGGGGACTCCCTGGTCCCATCCACCCGCCCGACGGCCCGGCCGTCCGTTGTATTTTCCGCTTTGGGCGTTTGTTCAGTCCCGATCCGGGCGCTCGTGCCGAGCACTGCGCAAGACAGCGCCAAAGCCTCGCCCTGCTGGAGCTTGGATGGGAGGAAGTCGCCAGAGATAAATGACAAAAAAAAAAAAAAAAAAAAAAGCAACAAATGTGCTTTCCAAGCGCGGCTTGGAGGAGAGAAACCAGGCCCGAGGGGACAGCGTGGTGGCTCTCCAGGTGGGGCGGGGACCCCACGGGAATTGTTGGGGGTGCGGACGTTCGGAGGGGCCCCTCTGCAGACTCGCTGAATCAGAAACCCCGTGTTGTAGCAAATCCCGGTCCTTCTGATGCGAGCTGGCGTCGGAGAACCGCCTGGGTGATCAAGGAGGGCTTCCCGGAGGAGGTGACGTGGCAACGCAGACCTGCTTGGCGAGAAGCGCTTCGTTCTTCGCTCCGCGGGACCCCCCCCCCCCCGCCCGGTTCCTGGCCTGGTGCTGGGTGACAGATGACCCGGGGGCCCAAACCCTCCAGGAGGTCACCGGCCGGTTGTCCCCGGACACGGGCGGGCGGATGGTTCTGCTTCCCCCGAGCTGGTGCTGGGCCGCGGAGGAGCTCGGAGCAGGCCGGGCGTGGAGAATGGGTTCCAGGTGGAGGGGCCAGCTTGGGCCACGACTCAGGTGTGACACAGCACGTGGCCTGTTGGAGGACGTGGGGGGCGGGGCTTGGCGCAGGTGGGCGTCATTTTCCTCCAACCATAAAATCAGGAATTGAGTTTCACCTTTGCAAACCCCCCCTGCCCTCTCCGAGCCCCCAGGAGTCCCTGCGCCGACAGCCTTTTGCGCAGAAAAACTGAATTTTGTGTCACTTAGGTTCTTTTTTGGGACACAGTCTGGCTCTGTCGCCCGGGCTAGAGTGCCGTGGCGCCAGCCTCGCTCACAGCAGCCTCAGCCTCCTGGGCTCCAGCGATCCTCCTGCCTCAGCCTCCCGAGTAGCTGGGACTCCAGGCATGCGCCACCACGCCCGGCTCATTTTTTCTATTTTTAGCAGAGACGGGGTCTCGCTGTGTTGTCCAGTCTGGTCTGGAACTCCTGACCTCGAGCGATCCTCCCGCCTCGGCCTCCCCGAGTGCCGGGATGACAGGCGTGAGCCACCGCGCCCGGTCCCCGGGGGTTTTAGACCCCTGCCGCGTGGTGATGACACGTCCCCGGGGCTTCCGAAGCCACAGCTCCCCCTCCCTGGACCCCCAAGACTGTCCCCGCACACGGAGCCGCCTCGGTCACCCCCAAACCGCCGAAATCCGGCTCCCAGTCCCCCCTGCCCGAAGCCTCCGCAGAGGGTTAAGCCGGGTGTCGCTGCATTTTCCAGAAACAAACAAACAAAAAAGCCAACCCCGGGCTCCGTGAGCTCACAGGACAGTCCCTGTCCCCAAGCCTCCCAGGAGCCGCGGTAATTTGGGCGTGCCTCAGTTTCCCCATTTGCAAATCGTCGTGTTTGCCGGATACTTACGTCGTGCACTCGGCGTCTTGCAAACCTCCAGTCCTCTCGACGAGCCCGAGAGGTGGACGCTGGTGTCCCCGGCCCGGCACAGAGAGGCTGAGGCACCTGCCCGGGCATGCACAGCTAGTAAGCACGCATTGAGCACCATCTGTATACTGGAAGGAGCAGAGCGTGCGCGGGTGTGTGTGTGGGTGGGTGGGTGGGGGAGGCCGGCAGGAGGTGTGGGGACGTCTCGCCTGGGCTCTGCGTCCCACGCGGTGACAATCAGGGGTCTGTATCCCACCTCCGGCCACCCAGGCATCCACCTTTGCAGTCCCCGCCCCTGTGGCCGGGTCCCCCTGCGCTTTGCCACCAAGCGTCACTTTTGTCACCAAGGATCAAATGCGTGCTATTAGAAAGAAAACCATCCTGTCCCCGCAGTCTCCTCGGCTGTCGACCCCGAGGTCCCCAAGCCTGGGACAACTCACCCTGCAGCGCCACGGGGCGTGGGACATCGCCAGCCTCCGGGGCTTGTCTTTCCTGAAAAGCAATCCCGTTGCCTTCCTGGCTCCAGGGAGGACAAATCTAAGCCGGACACCCAGACACAGGGACACAGGGGCGCTTAAAGGAGTGGAGGTGACATTGGGGCTGGCTCGAAAGGTCAAGCGGGCCCGTTCCAAGCTCGGGGGACAGCTGGAGCCGGGGACTGGAAGACAGAGGGGACAGGCGTGGCGAGACGCCTGTCGTGGGCACGGCTCAGGGTGTACATGGGGAGGAGCCCCCCGACGGTGGGGCTGAAGCGTTTGCACTTTGCCTCGCAGGTGACGGGAGCCATAGAGTGTCTTAGGGGGACGGAGCGACGTGGTCAAACCTGTGGGGGGGGGTGAGTCGGGGTTGGGGGGGTGGGCGAGACGAGAAAGACCCATCGAGGCAGGAGCAGGGCTGCGCCTCGGTTAGGCCTGACCCCCCAGCTGCAGGGCTTCGGGTGCAAGCCGGGAGGGCTTCCTGGAGGAGGAGGAGGGCTTTGCCCTGCACTTTGCGAGAGGCGAGAGAAGGGTGGGGGCAGGAGTCTGGGGCTGGGCAGGGCCAGCGGCCGGGAGTTTTTGTCGCTGGGTGGGATTCAAGGTCCGCGGAGGAAGCGGCCACCCTCTTCCGGCCGGCTGGGCGTGGGCCTGTCCCCTGCCAGCCACCCACCCGGCGGCGGCGGCGGCAGGGGTGGCCCCGGCCCTGGGCTTCCTGACCCCGCTCGGGGCGGGCGGGACTGGAGGCCAACAGCCCTCGGGCCTCCTTCAAAACAGGAAGCTGCTCTGCCTGCTTCCTCAAGGACAGGAACTGTCGCCATGGCAACCGGGGGACAAAGAGGCCACGTTAACCCCTCTGAGGACGACGCCTGGCCCGGCCTGGTCCCTCTCCGGGGGCCCGGGGGGCTGCGGTGAGGGTCGTGCCACGAGCCTGTGGCTGCACACAGCAGGTGCTCAACAGTTGCTTTGGGCCTAGCGTCTGGCCTTGTCGTGGGCCCTGAGACCCGGCCCCTTCCCCGGCCACCTCCTGCCACCTGTCCCTCTTCCCTGGCTGCACACAGCAGGTGCTCAACAGTTGCTTTGGGCATAGCGTCTGGCCTTGTCATGGCCCCTGAGACCCGGCCCCTTCCCCGGCCACCTCCTGCCACTGTCCCTCTTCCCTGGCCTCCTGTCCCTCCCTGCCCCTGCCCCAGGGCCTTTGCACCTGCCGCCTACAAAACACCTCCCAGCTTTTCTCCTGGCTGGGCTGGCTCTTCCATTCAGGTCCCTCGAATGTCACCTCCTCGCACGTGTGCCATCCGTCTGTCCCGCCCAGAGTCCCCGTCCCCCGGCAGGGGGGACAGGGCTGAGGGGGGGGGGTCTTCCCTGGTGCAAAGACGAGCGATTGCCGCCGTCTGTCTGCAGCTCCGGGCTCGTGCACGCGGGGAACCCGAATTTCCTGCTCCGAAGAATCTTCTAGGCCGGTGCGAACACGGACAGCGATGCCCGACCTCAGTCCCAGGGAGGCCAGACTCCGCGGGGTTGAGGCCGGGACCCTTATTCTAGAAAACGCTTTGGAGCCTGCGGAGGGAGGAGCCCAGGGACCCCCTTTCTCGCCATCCCCGGCTTCCCGCCCGTGCTTGGATTCTCCCGCGGACGGGGAGCTCAGCTCCTCACCGGGTCTGACCCCGTCCCCTTGCGTGGTGGCTTTGCAGAGTGGAGGTGGCGATGTCACCTTCCCCGGCGCGCCAGGAAGGTTTCATGATTTATTTCCCCCCCCCCCCCCGTTGCAGCGGCGGAGCGCGAGGGAGGTGGCGTTTCTGGAAAGATCGTGTTAATTAGCTTAATGAGCGTCCATTTCTGCAGAGAGAGGGACTCGGGAGCCACGGGTGACCCCCTGTCAGGGCCACCACCAATTGCCGGGCGTGACCCTCCGCCCACCCGAATCCCAGACACTCAGAGAGATGGATTCGGCCCCGGACCCGCCACCCGCCAGCCCCGAGCATGTGACAGACGGGACGATGGACCAAGACAGTGACCCCGAAGCCACCACAGCCCGGGGCAAAAGCCACCCCGCGTGAGTGAAATGACACGTAAGGGAGACGCTCAGAACCACGCACTCGCAGATGGGTAAACTGAGGCTCGGGAAGCTTCCAGACTCACGCTGCATCCTCCAACCGAGTGCCCGCCTCCTGTGCCACCTCACGCTTGCCCGTTGTCCCCCGCGGCCCCCCGTCCTGCCCTGTGTCTGCCTGAGCCCAGCAAGAAGGCCGGAGTCTGTGTTATTTTTGTGTTTCCCAGTCGCCGGTTCCACCGGCTGCTCCGCAGATGTCGCCGAAGGAAAACTCGCTCGACCTTCCGCTTCCCTGTGGCCGTGAGGAAAGCGTGGGTGACATTTCCCTTGGTCCTTTTCGTTTTATTTTTTTTTTCCCATCTCCCTGTCGGGGGGGGGGAGTGGGGGGAGGGGACCAAGAAAACATGTTTTGCTTTTTGTGCAAAAGGAAGTCACAACTTTCTCGTGCACGAAAATTTTCTCTTGTTGCCGAAAACAATTCGTCTTCGTCCTCCCGCGGTTATCCTGGACGGGGGTGACATGCGTGAGTCGACTGCAAGGTAAAGGAGTGTCCTTCGTCCTATTAAAAGGACGACTGTCACCGCCAAAGTTCGCTCCAAATGTGGCCTTTTGCAAGTGCACGGGATCGGGAACACATAGACATAGCCGGTGTTTTGGTCAAGGTCAAAGGCGTCATGGAGTTCGCGGAGACAGAAATGGCATATGGTGTGAGGGAGGGATTGAGAATCTTCCCGGCCCCGTGAGAGTGTCCAGTTGATCCCAAGGCCATTTATCGAAAGCGTCCTTTCGTCCTTTGTCCAGCCGATATTTTGGTCAAGGTCAAAGGCGTCATGGAGTTCGCGGACACAGAAATGGCATATGGTGTGAGGGAGGGATCGAGAATCTCCCGGGTCCCTGTCAGAGTATCCAGTTGATCCCGAGGCCATTTATCGAAAGCGTCCTTTTTCCGCCGCACTGACGTTGTCTCCATCTGTCACACATCCGGGGCCTCCCACACACGCTGGTCTCGTTCCGGACTTTCCACTCTGTCCCTTGAGTCTGTCCCTCTGTCCTGGCAGCGGGACCAACCCGTCGGAATGACCGTTGTGTCCCCTGAACGTGATCAACCGCGCTTGGCTTTCTGACTCCCTGATGGTTGAACACTTAGGTGGTTTCCGGGCTTTTATGATTTCGAGTTGCGTCGTCCTGAGTCGCAGCAATGACAAAGCAATGACGGCCGGGCACGGTGGCTCACGCCTGTCACCCCAGCACTCGGGGAGGCCGAGGCGGGAGGATCGCTCGAGGTCAGGAGTTCGAGACCAGACTGGGCAACATAGCGAGACCCCGTCTCTACAAAAAATTAAAAAAAAAAAAAAGAAAGGATGAAGTTCAGGTCTCTCCTGATCACCAGCTCAGCGGGACGGGTGCTTGGCCCGGAATGTCCCCTCCCCACACACTGGGCAGCCAGTGTCACCAACCTCACTAGCTGAGTGACTGCCTTAAGGTATCGCCCGCCAGCCTGGTGTGAAACCAGGCCAGACGGAGGCAGATTTGGGGCTGGCCCGTGACGATGGCTCCGGGCTCCCCCGAGAGTGTCCCTTGGGGCCTGTCTGTGCCCGGCTGTGTGTCCTGGGGACCGTGCGGTGCAGGGACTCCACGGTGGTGGCTCTGGGGGCTGGGGGTGCATGCTGTCTGCTGCCCGTGATCGATGTGAATAATAAACGTTTAGAGTTAATAAGCCCCGGTTAACTTCTCCCGCTCGGGTGACAAATGGGCCTCCCCGAGCCCATAACTCACGCCGCGGCCTCCCCTCCCTGATGTCACCACTGCTGCGAGATGTCACCGGGGGAGGAGGAGGAGGAGGAGGAAGGGGGCGCTGGCAGGGCTGGGGCCTTGTTTACAACACTGGACGCCACATTTTAGGGTCTTTCTGGCTGGTTTCTGGCTGCAGGAGAGGAGACAGTGGGAGGAGGGAGCGCGGTGGCCCATGTGTCACCGCGGCTGGCTTGCAGGGGCGGGGGACACATGGGCGAGTCCTTTCCTCATCTGTCCAAAAAATTAACGACCTGGGCTGATCCCACGATGCTTGATGAATACGAGAATGGCGGGACGGCCGTATCGGGGAGGGTTTGCAAACGTGTGGACAGTTGTCACAGGAGAGGAGGACGGGGGGCCGGGAGGGGACAGGCAAGGGCTCTGCCCCTCCTCGTTCCTCCTCCGAGCGTGGACCCGCGGCCAGTGTCCTCTGTGTCCCCCGAGAGCTGTCAGAACGGCAGCACGGGCCCCGCCCCAGGTCTGGGGACCAGAATCTGCAGGTCCCCAAGCTCATGCAGCCGGGGACGCCCTGGCCCACCCCCAGCGCGGCCACAAGTCACTCGGGGGGCTCCCGTCCCCCAGCCCTTGCCGGGAGCAGACATGTCGGTCGATCGCGGGGGGGGGGGGAGGTGGCAATGGCCTTTCTGTGCACACCCTGCAGCCTTCACTGCTGCTACGTGTGGGCATCGTGCGACAGGGGACTGGGGTGTCATCGTAGGCTCAGCCCCTGCGCCCCCAAATCTTTGGCCAAGATGAAGAAACCCAGCCCGGTCCCCTCTGCAGATTCCGGAAGCAGCTGCATGCACAGAACGGGGACAGGAGGGCGAGGCGGCCCAGGAGAGGATGCTTTGGGAAACTGAGGCAGGGAGCACCCACGAGGCTCAGTGCCAAGTGAGAAGAAAGGGGGTGGGTGGGCGCATGAAGGTCCCTCGGGAGGGGCCGTGCTGAGCTGTCCCGAGGGAGGGGACAGCCTTCCAGCCCGTGCGTGACGAAGCCACCTGTGGTCCCCCCGCAAGAACTGTTCTCAAATGACGTTCACGAAAGAGCATTCGCTGCTGGAATTACGACAGCTACAAGAACGGATGGCACAAGTCCAACACAACACAAGTGACACACAAAAATGTCATCCTCTTGGCCACCGCTGCTAGTGATCTTCTTCCCCCGGAGGGTCACCCACGGAGAGCAGCGGTTTGGCGACTATTTCTTTGCAGCGGACGCTGCGCTTTCAAACACGTTTACAAAAAACCAGTTCGTGCTGCAAACGTGACTTTGCAACTGTTTCTTCTTTTTGTCTAATAATTGTATCATCGTCGTGGGGACAGGTCCCCACCCACGGAAGTAAGTCCCAGAATTCATTCCTTTAATGTCGCCCTAAGGATCAACATTTAGCACGTTTATTTTTTTTTTTTTTTGCAACAAACATCCTCTTGCATTTATTTTTTTTTTTTGCGACAAACATCCTCTTGCATTTATTTTTTTTTTTGCAACAAACATCCTCTTGCATTTATTTTTTTTTTGCAACAAACATCCTCATGCATTTATTTTTTTTTTTGCAACAAACATCCTCATGCATTTAGTTTTTTTTTTGCAACAAACATCCTCATGCATTTATTTTTTTTTTTTGCAACAAACATCCTCATGCATTTAGTTTTTTTTTGCAACAAACATCCTCATGCATTTATTTTTTTTTTTTGCAACAAACATCCTCATGCATTTAGTTTTTTTTTTGCAACAAACATCCTCATGCATTTAGTTTTTTTTTTTTTTTTTTGCAACAAACATCCTCATTATGTGTCACCTTATGTGTCTCTTTGGTTTTGCAGGATACATTTATCCAAAGCGGAATTGCCTGGATCAAAAGGGCAAATGCATTTTAAACTTTAATAAGCGATCCTGTCCCCAAAGATCGTGGCGGCTCAACACATGCCACCGGCAGCGTCAAAACTGCTCCACCGCCCCCTCCTCCTCGCGGGCTCTGCGTGTCATCAATATTTAATACTGTTTGCAATCTGATAGGAGAAAAAAATGACATTTCGTTCTTCTTCGAATTTGCATTTCCAGGGCTGCCTGAGAGGTTGGGCATCTTTTTGCATTTGCTTCTTGGCCGTTTGTTTGCATTGCGGCCACGTTTTCTTCTTTATTTTCTTGGTCTGCATTTATTTTTCTTATCGATTTCGAGGCCCTCTCTGCGCGTCGAGAATAGCAAGGCTTTGTCTGTCGCGTGGGCCGGAAAGATCTCCGGGAGCCGCACGGGTGAGATGCCGCCGCGAGATAAAAACCACAGGGACAGGGACGAATGCAAATTCGAGTTCTTGCATCTGCAAGCCCGCCCGGGCCTCGGAGGAAGGAGAGGGCTCTGCTGGCCATTCGTGACGTCAGAGGTCGGCCAGTTCGACGGGACAGAACAGTGGGGTGCAGTTGCTCAGACAGCTGAAAGGGATTCGGGGTGCCTTCGTAGAGATTGGGGGGTTTACAACATTCTCCCCACTTCTGGAGAAGGTGCTCAGTGCCTGGTCCCTGGAGACGGGGGAGAGGGCTGGAGCCCCTTCCCACGAGGGGCCTGTCCCAGGGCAGGGGGACCGGAGGGACCGATGGGCACAGAATGGGGCCTGTGACACTCAAGGTTGTGGGCCCCAGGTGACAATGAGAAGGACCTTTCTCCTTAACCACCTGTTTCCCGAATGTCATCCCCAAACGCTCCCTCTCAGTGCTTGCGATGTCTAACCTTCCATGCGTCTTAGTAATTTGGGGGGGACTGTGTGTGTCCCCTCACCGGCATGTCAGCCGCACGAGGACGGGCATTTTGGTGGGTTCTCTTCACCGCTATAAATAGTGCCATCGCTTCTCCCCATCAGAGCTGTGCAGAAACGGGATGAACCGCCCGACAGGTAGTGAGCTCCCCGTCAGGGGAGGTAAGCAAGCCGAATCTGCCCGGCCACGTGGCAGGCTTTCTTGCGTGGGAGATCCCAGCATGCATCTGCGTTCCTCCCACCAACGTGGGGTCCGGAAGGGGCTTCGGATCAGCAGGTGACCGTCCCCACCCCGGGCTTCCCGGGGCCGCGAGGCATCTACGAGTCACACGTGGAACTCCGACGCTCTCCAACTGGGTCAGCTTCTGTTTATGTCCCGTCCCCGGCCCCGTCCCGCGCCCAGGCCACCCCCGACTCTCCCCCCGTGCCCCCCACAAAGCGTGTGTTTTGGAAAATCAACGCCCCAGACTGAAAATATCTCGAAATATCGCTGCGACTTCCTCCCTCCTCGGGGACGGGCGGGCGTCAAGCCTTTCCCTTCGCTGCTGGTTTTCAAGAAAAGCCTCTTCCCTCGCTGGGTCGCAGGGAATTTCCAGTATTTTTCTTCCTCTGGCCTTTTTATTATTATTATTATTACGGGTTTTTTTTTTGGTTTAATTTTTTTTTTTGGTTTTTTTTTTGTTGTTGTTTATTTATTTTTTTTTGGTTTATTTTTATTTTTTTTTGGTTTTTTTTTTGTTTGGATTTTTTTTTTTTTGGTTTAATTTTTTTTTTGTTTTTTTTTTTTGGTTTATTTTTATTTTTTTTTGGTTTTTTTTTTTTTTGTTTGGATTTTTTTTTTTTTGGTTTAATTTTTTTTTTTTTGGTTTATTTTTTTTTTTTTTGGTTTATTTTTTTTTTTTTTTGGATTTTTTTTTTTTTTTTTTTTTTTTTTTTTGCCCTCAGAGCCCCACATTGTGTCGCCTGACGCAGCTCCAAGCCATGTTTTGCAGCGTGGACCGGGGGCCAGCGGGAACAATGACTCCATAACTCACCGAAAACTCCCCTCCGATGACGTTTTCCTGTTGCCGATTGTCCCCTCTGGTCCCCGCCTGCCCAAACTGCTATTTCCTGCAGCTAAATTTAAAAGGGCCACAGCCTGGCAACAGGCAGGGCCCCGGGGCCGGGCCCGACTGCGGGGGACAAAGGTAGGGGTACGGCTGGACGGGACCAGAGCCCCCCCGAAGTCCCCAGCTCTGCCACCAGCCACGGCTGGGGGTGGCTGCAGGGCTGTCTTTGTTTCAATACCCCAAGACCACCCTGAGAGCCCCTTGGGCCACGGCTACCACTTGGGAACTTCAGAAAAGCCACTAGCTCTGGAGAGATCAGAGGGGTGACAGCTGAGTGACTTAAGGGGGACCCGGTGCTGTCCCAGAGGAAGGGGGACAGCAGGCAGGTCTGTGGGGGGCTGGATTCAAAGGGGAGCGGGGGTGGGGCATCCAGTGACAGTCACTTGTGCCCCGTGGCTGTGACCCAGGCTGGGAGGAGGCTCGGTCCTGGGGTCCCCTCCGCTCCGTTCAGCTTCCCGTGTCGTGTGCCCTTTCCCGGGAGCTTGGGGACTCAGCCTGGCGTCTGCTGTCTTTGCGTCACCCTCCATCGGCCACTTGTTTGCCAAGTGACCTCAGCCAGCCCTGTCGGCTCTCAGCGTCCTCATCTATGAAATGGGGACAGCGCTGGCCCCGCCACCTCACAGGGCTGCTGAGAGCGGGGACCGGGCCGGGACGTGGGAGGGACACAGAGCAACCCTGGCGCTGGTCCTCAGCCCCCAGCACCCAGGCTGGGGTGTCACGGCAGTGTCTCCCCCGGGCGGTGCCACTGGGGACAGCCCCGGCCGGCACAGGGACGCCCTCCGGTGGCCTGCGGGGGAAAAGAAGGAAACTTCCAGAACCTGCCGTGCCTGCCCGTAAATGCAAGGTCACAGTCTGGGCACAGGAGCTGCCTTGTCCGATTCCGGCCTGACTCTGAGACCGTCAGCTGCAGACCTGCCCTCCCTCGGTGACAAGGGGACTAGCAAAGCGTCCCCATTGTACAGATGAGGAAACTGAGGCTGGGAGAAAGGACGTGACTTAGCCGAAGCGGCTCTGCTTCTTAGGGGTAGAACCGGAACCCCGAAGCTGCCGTCTGTACCAGGCAGACAGATGACACACGACGGATGGGACAAAACCCAGTGGCTTTCATGTTTTCGGGACCACTCTCCCGATGACGAAATACATTTCACGCAGCGATGACAAAAGGACACAGAGAGACACATCGCCGCTGTCCCCGTGTTCCCGGAACTCCTCTCCCGGGTCCCTCCTGTGCTTCTCACAACTGCCAGGTGCCTGCTGTTCCTGTCCCCGCGGACAGACAAGGAAACCGAGGCCCGGAATGCTAAATAATGGTGACCGCGGCCAGGCGGGCTCCAGGGCTTGCATTTTTTTTTTTTTTGAGACAGAGTCTGGCTCTGTCGCCCGGGCTAGAGAGCCGTGACGTCAGCCTCGCTCACAGCAGCCTCAACCTCCTGGGCTCAAGCGATCCTCCTGCCTCAGCCTCCCAAGGTGCTGGGACGACAGGCATGCGCCACCACGCCCGGCTCATTTTTTTTTCTATATATATTTTTAGTTGTCCAGATAATTTGTTTCTATTTTTTAGTAGAGACGGGGTCTCGCTCTGTTGCCCAGGCTGGTCTCGAACTCCCGACCTCGAGCGATCCTCCTGCCTCGGCCTCCCCGAGTGCTGGGGTGACAGGCGTGAGCCCCCGCGCCCCCGGTGGCCTATGGCATTTTTTTTTTAACCACTGCTCTCCCGGGTGACTGAAAGAAATCTTGTCGCTCCACGACACACAATGCACCGTTTTCTATTCCAGCCCTTCTTCAAAGTGCAGATGAGAAGCCACTGCGTGGATTCTGCGACCCCTCCCGGCCCCCCGTCCCTGTGTCTCTTCCCTCCCGACGCACGGGGCCAGAGCTGCAGCCCCCAAGTCTCTCTCCCGCTCCGCCACCTGCAGCTGGGGGGAGAGGGGACCGGCCGGTCCCTAGATCTAGGGGCTGCAGGGAGGGAGGGAGAGGGAGGAGGGCCACCCCCATCTCCCCGGCAGGGACATCATTATGATGTAGCCTGATGGCCTTTGTTTCCACGGTGTCTGGGGGGGGCGGAGGAGCAGATGGCTCACAGATAGGGACCCGCGCCTGGGGCCCGGGCGACAGCCAAGCTCCTTAACCCTTGCAGGACGGGGACACGGAGGCAGCTGGGGGGGCTCGCTGGGGGGGAGGGGAGCCTCGTTAACTATTTTATTAATAGTCGTTCTTGTCGCGCTTCCTGGGCACAAGCGAAATCCTGTCTCTGCACCATCACGGTGAATCCATGACCAGACAGATACTTGGCGCTCGGCTTTTCTCCCCCGTTCCTGTCGATTTTCAGCCCCTGACGATTTCCCTTGCGACCCTGTGAGTTCTGACACGCGATTAAAGGGCCATTTGGACACCTAAAAATATAGAAAAAATGAGCCGGGCGCGGTGGCTCACGCCTGTCACCCCGGCACTCTGGGAGGCCGAGGCGGGAGGATCGCTCGAGGTCGGGAGTTCAAGACCAGCCTGGGCAATGTAGCGAGACCCCGTCTCTACTAAAAAAATAGAAAGAAATTAACCGGACAAGGAAACATATATAGAAAAAATGAGCCGGGCGTGGTGGCGCGTGCCTGTCGTCCCAGCGACTCGGGAGGCCGAGGCAGGAGGATCGCTTGAGCCCAGGAGGTTGAGGCTGCTGTGAGCGAGGCTGACGCCACGGCACTCTAGCCCGGGTGACAGAGCGAGATTCTGTCTCAAAAAAAATAAAAAATAAAAAATAAAAAAGGGCTGTTTGAGTTAAATCTTCCAGTCTTCCCACGTCCTTCGCGACCAGATCGTGTGTTCAGGCCACTTGGTCCCCCCATAGTGACGTTGAGGACACACGTCTCACCGAGGGATGGAGTGCAGGAGGCTGGGGGTTCGACACCAGGGACCGAGCCCGGGGCTGCCGCGCCCCGACCCCACGGCCTCCCCTGCTCTAGCCTCAGTTTCCTTTCTAACGCTGTGCGAGGCTGGACGACCCCTGCGTTTCCCTCTCATTGCGGTTTCCCTCCACGCCGAGTCCCGTCGTGGACGGTCTTCCCCGCTCTTGGGGACCCCCGGGTCGGCCTGAACAAGAATCGGGGGGGGGTGAGGGTGCTCAGTGATAAACGGAGAGCCTGCCTCAGTTTCCCCAGTCTGCAGGGCTATTGGCTATTACGTGCCTTCCGGCTGTCACTGGAGCACGGATGAGACACAGCCAGGCCTCCCGACAAAACCTACCTTCTCGCCTTTGGCTCTAACTGCACCCCCACTTCCTCCGAGGCGTCTCCCTGAAAACCGAGTCTCGGGGGGCGAAGATCGGCAGTCAATTGGTCGTGCCTGCCTGGGTCTCTGTGCCGAGACGCTGGCACAGGGCCGAGCGTGCTGGGATGGATTATTGATGCCTGCAGGGGCCCCGGCTTGGGTGGCAATAGCACGCGTGCCGTGTGGTCGCCGTCTCTGCATCAGGCCACCCTTTTAGCCTTGGGAAGCCGCCCTGAATCCGGTGACGATGACAACAGCAGGGGGATGGAAGGACAAATCCAGCTACTCCGACCTCATGAGAGTTTGTGACGTTCGCAGTTAACTTGGCACCTTTTTATCCTGCCCCGTTTGTTGGGGACATCGTTGAGGGTCACGTCGTGGCCCCCTCTCCCCGTCTCCTGGTGTTTCCACGGAGCAGGGGACGTCCCCTCGTCCTCCTTCCTCTGCAGGGGACAGTCGTAGGCCCAGGCCCGAGGCGAGGTCTCTGCCCCAACCCTTAGAGGGACCAGAGGGCCCCGCCTGCAAGGACAGAAGTGACACTTCCCTGCCCCCCGTCACCCTCCGACCCCCGTCCGTCCTTGTGTCCGGGAGGGCAGGAGGGGACAGGCTCAAGGACACACGGGGCCGTTTCCGATCCGTTTCTGGTGGGGGGCAAACGTATAATTCAGAAAAACATCTTTGAATGACACAAAAGATAAAAAGTCTCAAAAAATGCAGATCAAAACAACTCATGTCACCGAAGCAGCACAGGGAGGTGGGGACGTGTGGGAGACCCCACCGGCCGCCACCGCTACATGGTGGCCTGAGCCCTCCTCCGGGCAGACCCCTCGGGTCCCCTGCCCAGCTCACTGGTGCTCCTGGGGACACGGGGACAGTGGCACAGCTTGTGGGGGGGGGCTGTCTCGGGGCCCCTGGTGCCGCTGAGCATCCTTCAGGGCTGTGGGCTCGGGGACGGGGGTGTCCCCGATCCGCCAAGGGGCACCGAGCCGGGCTCGGACTTGCTGGGTGTGGCCCGTGTCCCTGTCCCTCCCGGCCACTCCACGCTGCTGTCCTCTGGCTCCTGCCTCCCTCCCCGTCTCCCCTGTCCCCTCTCCCACCCGTCCTGCCACCTCTCTCTCTCTGTCCCCGTCTCCCCTGTCCCCTCTCCCACCCGTCCTGCCGCCTCTCTCTCTCTGTCCCCGTCTCCCCTGCTTTTCCACCTCGGGCACAGTTCGCTCCTGCCTGAGACTTCCCCAGGGGTGACGGTCCCCGAGTGGGGTCCCTTGGGGTGCGGTGACGGTTGTGTCCCTGGGACTGGCGGGGTGCTGGGCCGACTTAACCGGCCCCAGACCAGCTCCGGGAGGAGGAAACCAAGTCTCCAAGTACTCGGGCCGGGAAGGGGCTGTCGGGGACGCCGGGCCTGTCCCCCCGCGGGACCCCCGGGCCTCCCCACACGCCGGAGGCAGCTCAGCTCGTTTATTGGGAGACGGGGGGGCCGGGCCGGGCGGGGAGGGGCAGCGTCCAGCCTGGGGCCACCGGGGAGGCGTCACTTTCTGACAGGCACTTTCTTCGAGCTGGGGAACTTGCCGTTGCCCCTCTGGGCTTTGCTGGGAGGAAGTGGGGGCTCCTCTTCGGGCTCCGCGACCCTAAGTGTCGGGACAGAGAAACAGACGCTGCGGAGAGGAGGCCGGGGTGGGCGTGGGGGCCCCGTACTGCAACCCGAGGGTCCCGGCGGCACCTGTGACCTGTCTTTTTTTTTTTGAGACAGAGTGTCGCTCTGTCGCCCGGGCTAGAGAGCCGTGGCGTCAGCCTCGCTCACAGCAACCTCAAACTCCCGGGCTCCAGCGATCCTCCTGCCTCAGCCTCCCGAGTCGCTGGGACGACAGGCACGCGCCACCACGCCCGGCTCATTTTTTCTGTATATATGTTTAGCTGTCCAGCTAAGTTCTTTCTATTTTTAGTAGAGACGGGGTCTCGCTACATTGCCCAGGTTGGCCTCAAACTCCTGACCTCGAGCGATCCTCCCACCTCGGCCTCCCAGCGTGCCAGGGTGACAGGTGTGAGCCCCCACTGTGCCGGGCCGAGAACTTGCATCTTGAACACACGATTTATTTCCGGAACCGCCCGCGGTTAGCGGAGTTTTGTCGCGTGAGGCGCGTCCCCGCAGGGAGAAACCCGCACGGGCGGGTCCGGGCCGGGGGCGGGGGCGGGTTTTGCTGCAAAGGCCTCAGTCGCCGCCGCCCCCCGGCCCCCCGTGGCCCCGCTGGACACTGAGTTGAGGACACCGGCCGGGCGTCGGGGTGGGGGGAGAGGTAGGTGACTTTCCTGGGGACGCTGGCCCCGAGGTGGCCGTCATGGGCTGGGGGGGACCACCTACCTCTTCTCGGCCTCCAGAGGGGACTCCTCCTCCACCCTGTCCCCCAGGATCAGCGAGGAGAAGCTCCCCTGGGTCTCTTCCGACAGGGTGGCCGCCTTGGCCCTGCCCGAGTCGTCCAGGCCGGGCTCCGAGCTGGGCACGCTGCGGGGACAGGGGGACGGGGGGAGGGCAGAGGTCAGCGGGGCCGGGCCCCGCGGGGGCTCCAGCCCCGTCCTGGGGTCCCCGCCCTGCTGGGGGGTAAGTGTCTCGTGCGCCCCGCGCCTGGGCCTTCTAGAACGTGCTCAGGTTCCCTCAGCGCGGCCTTCGGGAACCTCGCGGAGCCCGGGCTCCTCCCCGGCTGGGATTGGGGCTGGCCGGGGCCCCGCCACCACACTGTCCCAAACAGAGTGACGACACGCTCACCCCCCACGGCCACCTGCAGAGCCCCCCTGCCACCTCCGTCCCCCTCTGGGGTCCCCTCCCCAGGCCGTCCCCTCCGGCCCTTCTCCTCCTCCCCCTCCCCCCCCAGCCCCGGCCCCGCCCCGCCTGTCCCCGTCGTGTCACCTGAACTTGTAGTCGTGGGGCAGGAAGCAGCCCATCCCGCAGTCCCGCCGGGCCCGGGAGATCTGCTCGAGCAGGTTCCGCCTGCTGTAGCCGTAGCCGTTGAGGACGCAGCCCCCGAAAAGCAGCTTCCCCCCCGCGAACATCTGGGGACAGACGGGGGGACGGGGGTGGGGACACAGGCTGGGCAGTGCGGCCCTGGGCAGGCGTCGCCGCGGCGGGAGACGGGGACAGGGGACAGGCCGTGGCTCACCAGAATCATGCCCGGCACCACCGAGAACTTCTTCACCATCAGCGGCGGGGTCGCCTGCAGGGGCCCGTGCAGGTCGTAGAGCAGCAAGCGGTAGGGGTCGTGCCGGCACTGCCAGGACGGGCCGTGACAGCGCGTCACCCGTGTCTGGGGGTGCGGCACTCTCAGCCAGGGCCACCCGAGTCCCGGACCCCCCCGGCTCTGCCTCCCCGACTCCTGCTCCGGGCCCCTCCACTCCCGTGACTGTCCCCTGCCCTGTTGAGACCCCCGACGGCCACTGTGCAGGTGGCTGTCCCTGCATGTGACATTTCTTCCTATTTTTAGTAGAGACGGGGTCTCGCTCTGTTGCCCAGGCTGGTCTCGAACTCCTGACCTCGAGCGATCCTCCCGCCTCGGCCTCCCAGAGTGCTGGGGTGACAGGCGTGAGCCACCGCACCCGGCTGGCTTGGGGACATCATTAGGGGACAATGAACAGCTCCACGCGGGCAGAGATCCCGTCTCTCCTCCCGCAGGAACTCAACAAACGCTGCCCGGATTTCACTAAACCGCACGTCGACTCCGGAGAACCAACGTGGCTTTGACAAGAGGGACCAGGGACGAGGCCCGAGGCTGGCTCTGTGCCCCCCTGGGGACCGGGGTGACATCTGCTCAGAGGGGGGGCCCGACGCTGACCCCCCGGCCCTGGCTGGTCCCCGAGTGCATCACGGTGGCTTCTGGCAGTCACTCTGCAAACATTTCCCCGGCCCCGTCTGTGCCCTAGACAACAGGGAATGCTGCAGACTGCAGGGAAGGTTCCAGAAGGACAGGACAGCCTGGCTTTGTGGCAAGGGTCTGCAGGGGCCGCCACCGCGGCGTGGGGACGGACACTTGCCCTGGGCCAGGAGATGAGCGGGGACGGAGCAGGGTGTGTCCCCCCCAGTGTCACCTACCTGCATGCAGGGCGAGGCCCGTCCCTGCTGCCGCTGGCCGTACAGCGTGTCCAGCAGCCACTGCAGCTCCGCGCTGTCCCCGGGGCTGCGGCTGGACACGATGCCGAACACAAGCACCTGGCCGGGGTCGCGGGGGTGCCGACAGGAAGGGCTCGAGCTCCGCGTCCGAGACCAGGGGTGGCCTCGCCAGGCACCTGCACCCGGCCCGCGCGTCCTCCCTCCGCAGCAGCCTCCGCAGCAGCAGCGGGCAGTCGGCCGGCGAGGCCGGCCCGCGGCCGGGCACCCTGCGAGGGACAGCGCCGTGGGCAGGTCCCCCGGGCCCCCCCAGGCACGGGGCGACAAAGGCCCCAGCGCACGGTGTCACCTGTGAGCGTCCGCTAAGGGCTGTGCGCGTCCCTCCTCCCAGCCTCGGCTCCCCAGCTGCGAGCCGGGGATCCTGCCACGGGCACCTGAGTCACGTCGTGTCCCCCGGTCTCTGCACCTGAGTCACGTCGTGTCCCCGTCTCTGCACCCGAGTCACGTCGTGTCCTCCCGTCTCTGCACCTGAGTCACGTCGTGTCCCCTGGTCTCTGCACCCGAGTCACGTCGTGTCCCCCCGTCTCTGCACCTGAGTCACGTCGTGTCCCCGTCTCTGCACCCGAGTCACGTCCTGTCCCCCGTCTCTGCACCCGAGTCACGTCGTGTCCCCCGGTCTCTGCACCTGAGTCACGTCGTGTCCCCCCGTCTCTGCACCTGAGTCACATCGTGTCCCCGTCTCTGCACCTGAGTCACGTCCTGTCCCCCGTGTCTGCACCTGAGTCACATCGTGTCCCCCGGTCTCTGCACCCGAGTCACGTCGTGTCCCCCGGTCTCTGCACCCGAGTCACGTCCTGTCCCCCCGGTCTCTGCACCCGAGTCACGTCCTGTCCCCCGTCTCTGCACCTGAGTCACATCGTGTCCCCGTCTCTGCACCTGAGTCACGTCCTGTCCCCCGTGTCTGCACCTGAGTCACATCGTGTCCCCCGGTCTCTGCACCCGAGTCACGTCGTGTCCCCCGGTCTCTGCACCCGAGTCACGTCCTGTCTCCCCGTCTCTGCACCCGAGTCACGTCGTGTCCCCCCGTCTCTGCACCCGAGTCACGTCGTGTCCCCCCGTCTCTGCACCCGAGTCACGTCCTGTCCCCCCGTCTCTGCACCCGAGTCACGTCGTGTCCCCCCGGTCTCTGCACCCGAGTCACGTCGTGTCCCCCCGGTCTCTGCACCCGAGTCACGTCGTGTCCCCCCGGTCTCTGCACCCGAGTCACGTCGTGTCCCCCGGTCTCTGCACCCGAGTCACGTCGTGTCCCCGTCTCTGCACCCGAGTCACGTCGTGTCCCCCGGTCTCTGCACCCGAGTCACGTCCTGTCCCCCCGTCTCTGCACCCGAGTCACGTCCTGTCCCCCCGTCTCTGCACCCGAGTCACGTCGTGTCCCCCCGTCTCTGCACCCGAGTCACGTCGTGTCCCCCGTGTCTGCACCCGAGTCACGTCGTGTCCCCCGTGTCTGCACCCGAGTCACGTCGTGTCCCCCGGTCTCTGCACCCGAGTCACGTCGTGTCCCCCCGGTCTCTGCACCCGAGTCACGTCGTGTCCCCCCGGTCTCTGCACCCGAGTCACGTCGTGTCCCCCCGGTCTCTGCACCCGAGTCACGTCGTGTCCCCCCGGTCTCTGCACCTGAGTCACGTCGTGTCCCCCCAGTCTCTGCACCCGAGTCACGTCGTGTCCCCCCGTCTCTGCACCCGAGTCACGTCGTGTCCCCCGGTCTCGGCACCTGAGTCACGTCGTGTCCCCCCAGTCTCTGCACCTGAGTCACGTCGTGTCCCCCGGTCTCTGCACCTGAGTCACGTCGTGTCCCCCAGTCTCTGCACCTGAGTCACGTCGTGTCCCCACCCTCAGGATTTGAGTCCCAGGAGGACGGGGCCCTATGTGTCCCCCGGGGCCCTATCGTGTGTCCCCCGCAGACCATGGCCCCCGACACCGCGCGGGACTCGGGGGCCCGGGCCAACCTGGGTGTCGCCGAGGCTCTGGCGGCGTGCGACCGGACCATCCTCTTCCGCACGGGGCTCACGGGGGCCGAGCCCGGCTCCTCCTTCCCGGACTCGCCCAGGGAGGACTCGGGCTGGGCCGACTGGGACCCCACGGGCGTGTCCCCGGGACACAGGTTCAGCTTGGACACCCGCTCGACGTAGCCTCCCGGCCTCCCCTTCGGCCGGCCGGACTCGCCTTCTTCCTTCACTACGGGGTATTCGATGGTGAACAGGCCTGCAGGCGGGGGGACACACGACGTCACCCCCCAGGGCCGGAAGCCCCAGAGCCCCCCCTGCGCGGCTGACCCCGTTTCCACCCTTCGCTCTCGCTCGGTCTCCGGCCGCCTGGTGCAGTCACGGAAGACTTCCCGGAGGAGGCGGCATTCGAACTAAGGCTCTGGGGGCCCGCCAGGGACAGCCCGATGGGGTCACTGCTCTCTCGTCTCCTACGGAGATTTCTCCATGACCCACGGCGAGAGGAGAAGCAGGTGGCGGGTGGGGACGGGGACAGATACAGACAGGTGACAAGAAGCCGGGAAAGTGAGAGAATCATGGGGACGCGTCGGGGACCTGCAGGGAGACAGAGCTGCGAGGGGCCCAGGTCACTGCTCCCAGCCGGGCGGCCGGGGCCCGAGCCCAGGGACCCCGTGACAATGGGGACATGTCCCCGCCCTGCCCTCCTGCCTGGGGGTCCCGACTAGAAGCCACCAGACGGGCCTCCACCCGGCTCACCTGCCGCCAGCAGGACGGAATTCATGAACTGCGTCACCGTCCGCTGAAACCGCTTCTTGATCTCAGCCAGCGCCCGGCTCATCTTGGCAACCTTGTCGTCTACAGGGGGGACCCCACGGTTGGGCTGCAGAGAGGCAGACGGGGGTGGGGGCGGGGTGGCTGTCACCTGTCCCCCGGGGGGCGTCACGATGGCTCGGAGCAGGGGCCGGTCCCTCCACGTGGCACGCGCCTCTCTCCCTTCCCGGGCCCGGAACATTCCGACACGCCTGGCTGTCCTCAGCCAACGGCACCTGCTCTCTGTCCCTTCCTGTCCCTTCTGCCCTGCGTCCTGGTCACTTTTCACTCCCTTGAGCCCCGAACTCAGCTCCTTGAGGACAAAAATCCGCGCTTTTTTTTTTTTATCTCCCGCCTAACGCAGAGCATTTACGCTGGGCCCCCGGACAGCAGACATGAGCGCCAAAGCTGGCATTTCTACTGGAATGGGGACACTCAAGCTGGTAGAATGACAGCCCGGGGATGTCTGTGGCCACCTTGTCACCAAGCAGATAGAAACTCGCTGGGAAAAGAGCCAACACAGAGCCAAGAAACAAAAAGATCGAACGGAATCATTTGAGCGCCTGGATTCAGCCATTCCTGAAGCTGCCCGTTGACAGACTTCTCAGCCTGCCGAGCCAGGTCCACACCGGATTCTGTCACTTCACCCTGAACATTCTCACAGAGAAGGTGACACTCAGGGTGGGAGGTGAGTGATGGCCGAGAAGAAAGCCCCAGAGACGGGAGGCGGAAACCAGCATTAAGGTGCCCGGGCGCACGGGCATGGTGCCTGGGCCACCCGGCCTTACCCGCTTATCGTGCGCCATTCCGTGGGGACAGCTGGTGGCCGACACAGTGAGTGTGACGGTCTCGTTCATGGAGGTGAAGGTGACTACGATGGAGTCCTGGCCCAGCACCTTCAGCTTCATGTGCTCGTTCACCTGCGGACGGAGAAAGCGTCACTCACAGGACCCCTGCTTCGAGCTGCCCCTTCCTGCAAGACCCCACCAGGGAGCGCGAAACCCCTCCCGGGCTGGGGCCGACGATGCCTAAGAGCTTTCGGGCTCTGTTTTTTCTTGAGACAGAGTCTCACTCTGTCACCCGGGCTAGAGTGAGTGCCGTGGCCTCAGCCTCGCTCACAGCAGCCTCAGACTCCTGGCCTCAAGCGATCCTCCTGCCTCGGCCTCCCGAGTAGCTGGGACTACAGGCATGCGCCACCATGCCCGGCTAATTTTTTCCATATATATTTTTAGCTGTCCGGCTAATTTCTTTCTATTTTTAGTAGAGACGGGGTCTCACTCTTGCTCAGGCTGGTCTCGAACTCCCGACCTCGAGCGATCCTCCCGCCTCGGCCTCCCAGAGTGCTGGGGTGACAGGCGTGAGCCACCGCGCCCGGCCTGGGTAGACTTTTGAGTTTCTTGAGTTTTGTTCATCTTTCTACCCCCCATCAGGGCTTCTCAACTGGGGGGCGATTTTGCATCTAATGGGGTCCCGCTAAACATTCGACAGTGCGTGGTTGTACGAAAGACGTTTCCACACGCAAACGTCAGCAGTGCCAGCGACGAGACACTCTGCCCCAAAGTGACAAGCGCACTTAATTGCTTTATTAATGAATTAAATTGACTCAGTATTATTATCTAATAAATCTTTGATGACTGTCAAACAGCCACGTGAATGAAAAAGAGCTCGTGTCTGTCTACCTTGGATTCTTCGATTTTTTTTTTTATTTCCTAGACAGTAAAGTTATAAAAATACCAGCCTGAGCAGGAGCGAGAGCCCGTCTCTACTAAAAAAATACAAAACAATCAGCTGGACAACTAAAAATATATATAGACACAAAAAATAGGCCGGGCGCGGTGGCTCACGCCTGTCACCCCAGCACTCTGGGAGGCCGAGGCGGGAGGATCGCTCAAGGGCAGGAGTTGGGGATCAGCTTCAGCAAGAGCGAGACCCCGTTTCTACTAAAAAAAAAATAGACAGAAATTAGCTGGACGACTAAAAATATATATATCGAAAAATGAGCCGGGCGTGGTGGCGCGTGCCTGTCGTCCCAGCCACTCGGGAGGCTGAGGCAGGAGGATCGCTGGAGCCCAGGAGTCTGAGGTTGCTGTGAGCGAGGCTGACGCCACGGCACTCTAGCCCGGGTGACAGAGCGAGAGACTCTGTCTCAAAAAAAAACCAAAAAAAGTTATAAAAACAAACCAGAATGGCTAAGTTTTTATTATCGCCACATCGAGGCGTTAAAAACAAAGCTAGCAACTGCTGTAACTGCGGCATTGTACAATAAAGACAATTTTAACAATAAAAATATATATTGATCACACAAATTAAATAGGAAGGACGCTGCCAGGAGAAGGCAGCGCGGCAGCTAAGGTTTGCTGCAGGCTGGTGCAAACGTCCCTTGAGCCGCGCCCGGGCCACCAGGCACCAGTGTGGGAAACTCTGCACGAGTTTACGGGCTCCGGGAGCCGGGGGCTCTTGTCCCACAGGCCACCTCTCGGTTCTCAACGCCGGGCAGCCCATGGGAGGCTGGCGAAGGCCCTCCCGGGGCCCGGGGGGCTCCCTGCCACCCACCTCTGCCGCCCGCCCCTACCTTGTACTCCAGCGACAGCAGAGTCTCCGTCTTGGAGGCCCAGCTCCACTTGTGGACCACGTAGCCCTTGTGGTCATTGGCCGTCCCGCCTTCCTCGTCCCAGAGCAAGACGTACGGGCAGCTGGAAGGGACACGCCAGTGAGTATCTGCCACCAGGACCCCGCACGAGGTCCCCAAAGTCGCTACGGGGTATGTACAGGCAGGAAGGTCTGCGAGATTCTGTCCCCGGCAGGAGGAACGGTGGGGTCCCATAGGCTGCCTCGATTTCCCCTTCTGCTATGGTTTGAGTCTCGCTCTGTCACGGCTAGAGTGCCGTGGCGTCAGCCTCGCTCACAGCAGCCTCAGACTCCTGGGCTCAAGCGATCCTCCTGCCTCAGCCTCCCAAGTAGCTGGGACTACAGGCGTGCGCCACCACGCCCGGCTCATTTATTTTTATAGATATATTTTAGTTGTCCAGCTAATTTCTTTCTATTTTTAGTAGAGACGGGGTCTCGCTCTTGCTCAGGCTGGTCTCGAACTCCCGACCTTGAGCGATCCTCCCGCCTCGGCCTCCCAGAGTGCTGGGATGACAGGCGTGAGCCCCCGCGCCCGGCTGAGGTTCTTTCTTGAACCAGGAACCCCCGGTCCCCACCTCAGTCCCTCCCGTCACCCCTAGAGACGCTTCCCTGACACGGGCCCCCCCCCGACCCCCTTACTGGGTCTGCACGTTGTAGTGGATGCATCCCTGGCCTTCGGCGTTGAACAGGGCCAGGAAGGAGAAGCTGGGGGTGTCGTTGAAGAGGCAGGTGATGGTCTTCCCTCGGCAGCACGTGGGGATTTGGCACATGGCGATGTTTCCGGAAGGGTAGCTGGGCGGGAATGGTCAAGCAGAACTAACGGGACATCCTCCACGGTTCCATTCTTGGATGTCCCGCGGAAGCAAGTCCACACGTTCTAAGGTAGTTGTGACCTTCCCCGCACTTTGCATAACTAACAATTAACGGCTGATGGAACCCAGCCATGGGGAATTCATTTTATTTTATTTATTTATTTTTTTTGAGACAGAGTCTGGCTCTGTCGCCTGTGCTAGAGCGCCGTGGCGTCAGCCTCGCTCACAGCAGCCTCAGCCTCCTGGGCTCGAGCGATCCTCCTGCCTCGGCCTCCCGAGTCGCTGGCACGACAGGCATGCGCCCCCACGCCCGGCCCAGAGAATTTTCTTACGTGTAGAAAATCCCAAAGAATCCACACAAAAAAGCCCAGAGCGAACAAATGAATTCCGCAGTTACCAACTCACAAACATCAATTGTCCCCCAAGAATAGGAGATGGTTTTTCATTTATTTCGGTCTGATTTAATTTAAATCGCCAATATTTTCCAGTTGGCAGTCTGTCAGTCTTATAACTCCTCGCTTATTTATTCCTAAGTATTTTAATATTTTTCATGCTGTTGCAAATGGCAGTATCTCCTTTCGCTCTTTGTTCTTTTGTTGCTGTTCACACAGTGCTTCAGACTGGTGCTAGTGTTTGTAGGAGATTTAAACTTAAAATTCTCAGAACAGTACGGCACTAGCATAAGGACAGACATACATAGATCAATACGTCTGTAGGTTATTAAATCTGTATGTCTATAGATTCGATTAGAATTGAGAGTCCCAAAATAAACCCACGCATCTATAGGCGATTGATTTTTAATAGGGATGCCGGCCGGGCGCGGTGGCTCACGCCTGTCACCCCAGCACTCGGGGAGGCCGAGGCGGGAGGATCGCTCGAGGTCAGGAGTTCGAGACCAGCCTGAGCAAGAGCGAGACCCCGTCTCTACTAAAAATAGCAAGAAATGAGCTGGAAAACTGAAAATATACATAGAAAAAAATGAGCCGGGCGTGGTGGCGCATGCCTGTAGTCCCAGCTACTCGGGAGGCTGAGGCAGGAGGATCGCTTGAGCCCAGGAGGTTGAGGCTGCTGTGAGCGAGGCTGGCGCCACGGCACTCTAGCCCGGGCGACAGAGCCAGACTCTGTCTCAAAAAAAACCAAAAAAAAAATACGGAGATTCGTTTCGAGCCCTGGACTTCTCGGGGGGCCCCGGGCGGCGGGGGAGACGGGGACCCCGCGAAAGGATACTAGACGAAGGAGGAGCCGTCGTGGAAGCCGTAGTGCAGCTTCATGGCCTTCCTGACCGGCTTCCAGTCCTGCGAGCGGTGGCCCGCGTGCAGCTGCAGCGAGGACGGCAGGCGGTGGGCCGGCCCGGGGGGGTCCCCCCTGGGGTTCAGCGTCAGCTGGGGGGGGATCTTGGCCCGGTAGTTGTGCAGGATCATGGGGCAAGAGACGTTCTTCACCCTCCACGTGGCCCGTTCGGCTTCTCTGCGGGGAAGGACAGGGGGACTCGCGGTCGTCCGGCCGCTGGGGTTTCTGGGGACCCTCCCCGGTGCCCGGGACACCCCTCCCCGTCCCTGTCCCCTGTCCCCACCCCGGGGGGCTCACATGTGCCGACACATCTCCTGCAGCTTCTCCCGGGCCTCCGGGCAGGGGTCGCCGACCTCGAAGCCGTCCAGGAAGGCCTCAGCTCCCCGCTGGGTGGGGGGTGGCGTGGTGACATCGTCCATGGCCTTCGATTTGCCTGGGGTCGGGGGGGACACAGGGTTACTGGGGGGCGGTTTCCGGGGACGCCGTGTCCCCCTGGGGCTGGGGGTGGGGTGGGGGAGAGCAGAGAACGGCGACCCCCGTGGATCGGAATGACCGAGGGGGACCGGCGACACTCCCCAGGGACAAGACTCGAGTGCCCGCCCTTCACGCTCGAGTGTGTCCCTTTCGGACGCTCCTGACTGAAGACACCAAGTTCAACTTCATCCCGATCGGCTGGAAAACGTCTCCAACGTCAGCCAGTCTTGGGCCCCCCGCAGGGAGCCGTGTGTCCCCAGGGAGAGTGACCGTGACAATCCGTGCTCACAGTCCTTAATTTCGTGGCTGTCCTCCGTGGCGAGCGGCAGGATTTGAGGACGAGGTGTCAGGAGGGGACCCTGCCCGGCTGGGGTTCCGGAGGCATCTGCTTGGTGACACGTGGCCGGTCCCACACGGCTGGGGCCTGAGCGTTGGACTCCAGGACAAACCCGGCTTTGGGCGGGTGACATTTCTCAGGTTCCAGCCGAAGCCCCGAGAGGGTCACAGGGGACACTCCTTCGTCTCCGCCGGCCGAGCCTGGGGGTTTCCGATCGGCGCTTGGGCCCCATCTCGGGCACCTGCCACCCTGCATGGTTCCCGGTCCCTTCCCACACTGCCCCGGCCGCCAGGGACAGAGACCCGAGGCCCACGGTGGCTCGAGCATCCTCGCCCGGGCTGTCTTGGTGCCTGGAGGGAGTCGGCCTCTTGCTCAGACGGGGGACGGCTCTGCCCAGATGTCTCTCTGTCCCCTTCCTGGAATGTCACACGCCTTCCAGAAAGAGCTGCTGTCCCAGCTGGGGTCGGGCCAGCCCTGTGGAGCCATCTGCCCCGAGTCTCCTGTCCCCAGATGGCCGGCTGGCGAGGCGTGAGGGCCCGTGGGCACGGGACAGACCACCGGGAGCCTCCAAACCCCAAATGACATGGTCCCCTACATTGTCCCGCCTGGAAAGCCGTTGAGGCTGAAAGTAGGTATCGCTCATAGTGGCATCGGGGACGACAGACAGTCGCTGAGACGTTTCCGGGCAAGCCGGGACCCCTTTGTCTACAAGCTGGAGGGCAAAGTGAACCCCGTGCTAGCAGGCACGTGCGGGGCCGATTCCTAAACAGCATCAAGAAACTATGACAGGCCGGGCGCGGGGGCTCATGCCTGTCACCCCAGCACTCTGGGAGGCCGAGGCGGGAGGATTGCTCGAGGTCAGGAGTTCGAGACCAGCCTGAGCAAGAGCCAGACCCCGTCTCTACTAAAAATAGAAAGAAATTAGCTGGACAACTAAAAACATATAGAAAAAATGAGCCGGGCGTGGTGGCACATGCCTGTAGTCCCAGCTACTCGGGAGGCTGAGGCAGGAGGACCGCTGCAGCCCAGGAGGCTGAGGCTGCTGTGAGCGAGCCTGACAGCAGCCCGGGCGACAGAGTGAGACTCTGTCTCAAAAAAAAAAAAAAAAAAACAAAGAAAAAAAGAAAAGAAATCGCCCTCGGGCTCACCAGGAAGAGAAAGTCTGGAAATCACCGGAGGTTTTTGAGGATCGTTTCTTCTCCCTGGAAGACGTGGGGTCGGCTCAGGACGGCGCGTCAAGCTGTGCATTTTGTCGCCTTCAAGGAAGGCGCGTTCTGTCCCAGGACCCCGTGTCCCCGGCCCCGACGGGGACCCACAACCAGCCAGCGCTCGGTCAACGCTCGTTCCCTAACCGAGAAGACGCACGATCGGCTTGAGAGGGCGAAGGACGGAACAGAAGGAATAATCACAGCGGTCACGACACGGGTCTGGGGACACCACTGACAGCCACCGTGGTGGCCCCGCTTTGCCGGCGAGGAGGGGAGGCTGCAGGGAGGCAGGTCTCGCAGCCAACCAGGGCAGGGGGACGGGGACAAATCCAAGCCTTAGCTCCGGTGTCCTGGGGGGATCAGGTCTGCCCTCCTGCCACTCCTTTGGGAACAGGACCCCCTCGTCCCTCCTGCTGTCACAGCCGGCCCGGTGGGGCTCACTGTGGTCCCAGCCCGTCTCTTCTTCCAGATTCTTCTTGCATAGCTGTTGTTACGCTGTTGACTCTCGTCTGTCACCTGTTCCTTCCTGGAAGCCTCCCCGGCATGTGTGTCCCCTTCAGCAGGACAAGACTGTCCCGCTCGTCTTTCGTTCTGGCTCACACCGACCGGCCCCATGAGAGACACGCAGCTGAGACCCCCAAACACGTCCGTCGGAGCTGAGCCGTCTCCAAGCGGAGGGCGGAGGACGCGGGTTCGGTGGGGGTGTCACTTGTCCCAGGTGACAGACGGCCACGCCGCCAGGCAAAGCAGCTGCACGTGCAAAGGCTGAGACTGTGCCCCGGAGCGACCGGTCTGGACAACTTCCACGCAAGGGAACCCGCGTCCGCAGCCACGGGCTGTCCGGCCAGGGTGGCCGAGCCTCTGTCCACGGACAAACCCAGATGGTGCCACCCCGGCGACCCGCACGGGCTGGAAGCAAACGGCCCGTCCTCTCCCACACTCTCCCCCTTCGCTGTGACCGCCAGCAAGAGCTCACGGAGTCCCGCGGGGACCCGCTTCTACCTGCTTTCTTCTTGCCGTCCTTTCCCGTGGACAGGGAGAAGCTGAGACAGGCCGTGGACGCCTCGTACATGAGCTGGTAAGGCGAGTTCACGCCCACGACCGAGATGTCCAGCGCGGACTCTGGGGAGGAAGGGAGAGAGCGATTTTCCCTTCAGTTTTTTTTGTTTGTTTTTTTTTTTTGAGACAGAGTCTCGCTCTGTCGCCCGGGCTAGAGTGTCGTGGCGTCAGCCTCGCTCACAGCAGCCTCAGACTCCTGGGCTCCAGCGATCCTCCTGCCTCGGCCTCCCGAGTACCTGGGATGACAGGAGTAGCTGGGACTGTAGGAATAGCTGGGACTACAGGAGTAGCTGGGACCGTAGGAGTAGCTGGGACTACAGGAGTAGCTGGGACTGTAGGAGTAGCTGGGACTACAGGAGTAGCTGGGACCGTAGGAGTAGCTGGGACTACAGGAGTAGCTGGGACTGTAGGAATAGCTGGGACTACAGGAGTAGCTGGGACTAGAGTAGCTGGGACTGTAGGAGTAGCTGGGACTACAGGAGTAGCTGGGACCGTAGGAGTAGCTGGGACCACAGGAGTAGCTGGGACTGTAGGAGTAGCTGGGACCACAGGAGTAGCTGGGACTACAGGAGTAGCTGGGACCGTAGGAGTAGCTGGGACTACAGGAGTAGCTGGGACTTCAGGAGTAGCTGGGACTGTAGGAGTAGCTGGGACCACAGGAGTAGCTGGGATGATAGGAGTAGCTGGGATGACAGGAGTAGCTGGGACCGCAGGAGTAGCTGGGACTGCAGGAGTAGCTGGGACTGTAGGAGTAGCTGGGACCGCAGGAGTAGCTGGGACCACAGGAGTAGCTGGGACTATAGGAGTACCTGGGACCGCAGGAGTAGCTGGGACTGTAGGAGTAGCTGGGACCGTAGGAGTAGCTGGGACCACAGGAGTAGCTGGGACCACAGGAGTAGCTGGGATTGGAGAAGTAGCTGGGACCACAGGAGTAGCTGGGACTACAGGCACGCGCCACCACGCCCGGCTCATTTTTTCTGTATCTTTCTAGTTGTCCGTCTAATTTCTTTCTATTTTTAGTAGAGTCGGGGTCTCGCTCTTGCTCAGCCTGGCCTCGAACTCCTGACCTCGAGCGATCCTCCCGCCTCGGCCTCCCCGAGTGCTGGGGTGACAGGCGTGAGCCCCCGTGCCCGGCCTCCCTTGCAGTCCTGTTGCTATTGTTTGCAGGTGTCCCCCAAGGGCCGGAGCCCGGGCACCCACCTTTGCCCGTGTGTGCGCCGTAGCTGTTCCTCCCGGCGGTCCCCATGAGGCAGTTCAGGGCCATCTCCTTGGCGCGGAGGTGCAGCAGCTGGCTGGCCTCCACGAAGCGCCGCGTGATGTCCAGGGGGTTGGCGCCTGGCAAAGCAACGGTGGAAAAGCCACGCGTTTTCCTCCGGGCACGCGGCGGACGCTTCCGGAAAAAGACATCTGTCCACGGCCCGGGAATTGAGGGTAGAGGGAAAATCTTATTCCTCGGATGTGCAGGGATGAGGGGTCCTCACGAAACGGTCTCGAACTCTCAAGACGCCTCAGGTGACACTGTGCCGCTGTCCCCTTTCCCTGTCTCTCTTCCCTGCCACCCGCGACAATGCAGCACTCACAGGGCTCTGTCACCGATGCCGCTTCCTGTCCTCACCTTGGAACCCGGGTGACACGTTCACCTTGGAGGGACCCCGGTTCCTCTGTCCCCCTGCCCCCTGGCTCTGCTCTGCCGGGCTGCGTCTGGCTCCGCCTCCCGCCTCCCGCCTGGCTGTCCCCATGTGCAAATGCCACGTCACCCGCCGCTGGGTGGCATCTCTGTCCTCCTCTGCCGCATCACTCACTCCCCGAAACTCCACCCTTCGCTGCCCCTGAGCTCACGATGTCCCCAGCGCCGACCTCCCACGCTGGACCCTGCAAAGCTCCGGGGAGGAAAATGCCAGAAGGCGGAGGAGGGTGTGGGGACGAGCCGCGGGAGGACGCGGGGACGCCAGCCTTACCCGACAGGGACTCCAGCATGGCCTTCATCTTCAGGCCCAGCAGCTCGGTGAGCAGGTGGACGGACCGTTGCTGGAACCGCTGCAGGGTCTCCTGGGCGCGGTACGCCTGGTGGCCCTGGCTCGGGGACGGGCTGGCGAACTTGGTGGCCGGCATCGGTAGCAGGGATGCCGACGGTGGCGGGGGTGGCAGGGGCGGCTTCCTCTGGGCCGGGACCTCGGTCGGGGGCACCTCCACGGGCCCGGCGGGCAGCGAGCCGAAGGTGACCTCCAGGCCCAGGATGCTGGACGCGGTGGGGACCGCGGGATCGGCGATGAGCTCCTCCCAGCTGAACTCGAAGACGTTCCGGATCCCCTTCGGGATGGGGACCCCCGCGTTGCGACACAGGACGAGCAGCTTGGAGATGTCGGCCAGCAGCTTGGGGGCCGACGCCGTGTACTGCAGGTACAGCTCCCGGTTACTCGTGACGTGGCTCATGTCGCGGGCGCATGCCTGCTGCTAGGTGACACTGTCCATCTCTGGGGGGACGGGGACCTCCGGCTGCGAGCGGGCAGGGCCACCCCGCCACGTGACCGAGCACGGACGTTCCCGCTAGGCTGAGGCTTTGCAGACAGACGGAACGGGACTGCAGAAATGTCCCTTCTAGGTCATCGGGCCACGACTGCCTATGCAGGGCGGAAAAAGAAGGACTTGGGGCCGGGCGCGGCGGCTCACGCCTGTCACCCCGGCACTCTGGGAGGCCGAGGCGGGAGGATCGCTCGAGGTCAGGAGTTCAAGACCAGCCTGGGCAAGAGCGAGACCCCGTGTCTACTAAAAATAGAAAGAAATTAGCCGGACAACTAAAAAATATATATAGAAAAAATGAGCCGGGCGTGGTGGCGCATGCCTGTCGTCCCAGCTACTCGGGAGGCTGAGGCAGGAGGATCGCTGGAGCCCAGGAGGCTGAGGTTGCTGTGAGCGAGGCTGACGCCACGGCACTCTAGCCCGGGCGACACAGCAAGACTCTGTCTCAAAAAATAATAATAATAAAACAAAAGAATATAAGATGACACGGACCGTTAACACGTATCACAATTTCAGAGGCGTTAAAATGCGGAAAATCTGTACCTTAAGATAATAAATGCTTTCCCGCTTTAACACTACCCGTTATGTTTACTCCAACGTCTTTCTAAATTGTGTTCGATTCTTACCTTCTCAACTGACACCAAAAAACCAGACCACCGGTCGAAGAGCTCGGGAGCAAAATCAACAATTTAACAGGCACAGAAACGGCTAGAAAAATCTGCCAAAGGACGTCCAGCGTTTTGTCACCGGATCTGCAAGTTTCGTTTGGCGCATCCAGATGGACCCCGTCGTGTCACTCTTCGGGAATAATATCATCCACCGAAGATACAGGTATAAAAAACGTGTAAAAGCACTGCTGGATCTTAAACTGCACAGAAATGATGGTGTTTTTTAACTCCCGAGGCCCATCGGGAGCATAGAAGAATCTAGAACACGCAGCAAAGGTCGATCGCAAGGGGACTGAGAGCGGCGGGAATGTCTTCTCCTTTGGTGGCCTTTGCCAGCATCGCCACCGCGGATTCCCTCTGCTGTCCGGCTCCAATGGCCCCAGGCAGCACACGTGCCAGGCACGCCGGCTGGGCCATCGGGGCGGGGGACAGGCTGCGGGGCGGGGCCTGGTGACAATCTTGTCAGTTACTGCAGGCGTCCAACTGTCTCTCCGGCCACCTTCCGTCCCGATGGCCGCTCCCACCGCCGCGGCGTGGCTTTTCAAACCTCATCCCCTGAGCGCCCCGGGAGTCTGGCATGCCAGGACAGTTGTCCAGGTTGCGCACTTTCAGTGTTTTTACAAGGCAGGGCCACAGCCGTGCCCGCCCCGTCATTTCTGCTCTGCTGATGACAAATCGGAGGTCGTGGTGGGGACTCGGCCGTCTTCAGCATCCCGGCGGGGAGGGCTTTGCCTCTACCCAACCGCCAGTAACCAAATCTCCAAGGAACAAGAGCCCCATAGAGCAAGCCCTGCTGATGTCCCGCCTGGCTGCACACAAGTGGCTTCCTCTCTCTACCTGTTGACCCCCTGGCGTCTCCGTCCCCCGGCTTTGCAGACCGGGAAACAGAGACTCATTTCTGAAATCCTACGTCTACACAACAAAGACCCCACTCAGCATCCCCGCCCACCCCAGATGTGGGCCACCAGCCACAGGGACTCGACCGGACCCGCCCAGGGGACAGATTTTTTTTTTGTTTTCAAAGTCAGGGCTAAAACGAAGATGACACTCCCTTGAAATGTTAACTGGTTCGGGGACACTTTCCCCCCGCAGCCCCACGCGTTCCTTTCTTTCTAGATTAATTCAGAAGGTTTATCTTACAACCAGATAAAAACTGATTTTTACAACAGCTTTATTGAGATACAATTCACGCGCCGCACAACGTACCCTTTGCAAAGCGCACGGTGGTTTTTGGTATATTCGCAGGGGTGCGACAGACATCGCCACCTAGTTTTAGAACGTTTTTTCATCACCCTAAAAAGAAACCCAGCCCCGGTCACTCCCCGGATTTCATGTTACCCTCCCCGGCGACCCTAAATTTACTTTCTATCTCTGTGGATCGGCCGGTTCTAGACATTTCGTATACAAGAAATCACACGCTAGTTTTTGTACTTGGCACGATGTCTTTGGGAATCATCCGTGGTATATAGCATGTGCTAGTACTTAGTTCCTTTGTACGGAATAATAATAATAATAATAATAATAATGATAATAATATCTCGCTGGGTGGATACGTCAAACTTGTTGATCCACCCATGAGCTGATGGGCATTTCTGCTCTTTCCATGTTTTGTCTTCTATGAACAGCGCCGCGATGAACATCCACACCCGAGTTTCTGCAGGGACGTAGTCTCATTCTTAGGTGTGGGCCGAGGGGTGGCGTTGGCCGGGTCACGTGGCAGCTCAATGGTTAACTTTTCTTTTTTGAGACAGAGTCTGGCTCTGTCGCCCGGGCTAGAGTGCCGTGGCGTCAGCCTCGCTCACAGCAGCCTCAACCTCCTGGGCTCAAGCGATCCTCCTGCCTCGGCCTCCCGAGTAGCTGGGACTACAGGCATGCGCCACCACGCCCGGCTCATTTTTCTATATATATTTTTAGTTGTCCAGATCATTTCTTTCTATTTTTAGTAGAGACAGGGGTCTTGCTCTTGCTCAGGCTGGTGTTGAACTCCTGACCTCGAGCGATCCTCCCTCCTCGGCCTCCCAGCGTGCTGGGGTGACAGGCGTGAGCCCCCGCGCCCGGCCTCGCCGGCCGTTTTCTACATTCTCCGGGGAAAAATTGATTCAGATCTCAAAGGTGTTTTCAAAGGAGATGTCACTTTGAAGAGAACGATTCGTGATGTTTAAAAGAAATATGACTTTTAATAAAATGCTCAACATCTAACAGGCGGAACACTGAGAAAAGTGACTTGTATGATAAGGGGAACACTACGTAAAAGCATGTAAAGGCCAAGGGAACCCAAGGAGGAAGGCCTGAAGGGCTGGGCGCGGGGGCTCACGCCTGTCATCCCGGCACTCTGGGAGGCCGAGGCGGGAGGATCGCTCGAGGTCAGGAGTTCGAGACCAGCCTGAGCAAGAGCGAGACCCCGTCTCTACTAAAAAAAAAAATAGAAAGAAATTAGCTGGACAACTAAAAATATACATAGAAAAAATGAGCCGGGCGTGGTGGCGCATGCCTGTAGTCCCAGCTACTCGGGAGGCCGAGGCAGGAGGATCGCTTGAGCCCAGGAGGCTGAGGCTGCTGTGAGCGAGGCTGATGCCACGGCACTCTAGCCCGGGCGACAGAGCCAGACTCTGCCTCAAAAAAAAAAAAAAAAGGAAACAAAGGAGAGAAAGCAGCTGTTTGCATTGAGGGTGGACAAGTAGTGACATTTCTGATACTTCTGTCACGGGACACACGCACAGCTCCTACGCACGGATATACAAACGCAGCCTGGGATTTTATAACGCCACACTGGTACCAGAATGTCAGTACCAGGCCGGGGTCACGGGCTGTCCCTAAGACACCTTGCTTTACGTGAGCGTTGTGAATTGCCGGTTTCCCCAGACGATGACCCGCAGCAATGACACCGTCCCTGGCCCCCGATGCCCAAGACACACACACACACCCCACTAAGACAGACGTCCACAGGCGACCAAAGCAAACACCTCCAGCCAGCCACCTGGGGTAGCAGGAACGTGTTCCCTCACCGCTTTCAGGGGCACGGAAAATTCTTTCCGACTGTCACCGCTCACCTCAGGCCCGGGCTTTTTGGCATAAACTGCCGGGCACACGGGCTTAGCTCACCTGGCCGGCTTCAGACCATGACGGCCACTCTGTACGTCGCGTTCACTGCAAAGACCCGGTCCCCACCCCCACTGTGAGTTCTAAATTCCGCTGTCCGCCTGGATGTCACAACCAGAGCCCGGGTGACAGCATTCTGCAGGCCGCGCCCTGGCTTTGCCGGGGACACGAGGTCACCCCACACGTCTTTGCCGCCCGCACAGCTAAACACGCAGCGGGAATCTCACGCGTGTGGCTCCCACCGTTCTCCCTGCGGGGGTTTCGCAGCCAACAGGACGATTTATGGAGCCGACGCAAACCGACCGTGTCAAAACTCGCAAAGGCCCCGGGGGGAGAGAGATGACAAGGGAAGCAGAGAATTCAAACCCGTTTCTGATCTAAAACGCTTTTGCTCGGCTCTGCAGAGGCACGGACGAGGTGTGGCCCCGTTTTTCTGCAGGAAGGTCTTTTGCCCCTACTTGCTCCTAAGCCACAGAACACGTTGCGTGTTTAACGCAGCCCGGGAGGAATTTCTTTGCCAATCCTTCCGTTACTCACGGGAGCACGATGTGGGGTCTGACCATAAAACACGTCCAGGCAGGTCATTAGAGCCACACCGCCCAGCACGGTGGCATTAGACGCACGCTGTCTCTGACTATCCGCAGGCGGCTGGCACGCCTCAATTCCATTTTAATTTCAATTTAAACCCTGACACTGCATTCAGTTCTTGCAAACCTTTTAAACACGCGTAAGTATGTTCGGAACAACCTGGATAGGAATCTACCTTTTTTTATTTTTGTTTGAGGCAGAGTCTCGCTCTGTCGCCCAGGCTAGAGTGCCGTGGCGTCAGCCTCGCTCACAGCAGCCTCAGACTCCTGGGCTCAAGCGATCCTCCTGCCTCAGCCTCCCGAGTAGCTGGGACGACAGGCATGCGCCACCACGCCCGGCTCATTTTTCTATATATGTTTTTAGCTGTCCAGCTAATTTCTTTCTATTTTTAGTAGAGATGGGGTCTCGCTCTTGCTCAGGCTGGTCTCGAACTCCTGACCTCGAGCGATCCTCCCGCCTCGGCCTCCCAGAGTACCAAGATGCATTTGCCAGATTAGGTTGAGTGAGTAACTCCGCCCTTGCTGTGGAGTTTAGAGGTTGTAAGAATTTGGGATTTCTGTCTACGACGGCTCGGTACTTGGGCACAGCCCCGAGTCTGATGCAAGTCAGGCCCCCGAGGGTGAGGAGGGAGCAGAACGTGCTGAAAAAGCTCTGACTATGAATAACAGCTAAAGAGCATCAATCTCACAGCCTGAGGAAGAGCAAGACCCCGTCTCTACTAAAAATAGAAAGAAATTAGCTGGACAACTAAAATATATATAGAAACAAAAAAAATGAGCCGGGCGTGGTGGCGCATGCCTGTCGTCCCAGCTACTCGGGAGGCTGAGGCAGGAGGATCGCTTGAGCCCAGGAGTCTGAGGCTGCTGTGAGCGAGGCTGACGCCAGGGCACTCAGTCTAGCCCGGGCAACAGAGCGAGACTCTGTCTTTAAAAAAAAAAAAGAGCATCAATCTTCGCCCAGGGCCCGCAGCCTCCACACCCACCCTGGTCACTCGACCCACGGCACCGAATGCCACTGTCACTCGACACACGTAGCAGGACGGCGTGACGACACAAGTCAGCAGCTGACTTCCCTTGCTGCTTTTTCTGCGTTAGAAAGTGCTCCTTCCTGGTCTTCCTTCTAGTTTCAAAAGTGACAATTTATTACGTTACCAGCTTCGGGGGCGGGGGGGGTGGCCTGTCCTGGACACGAGGTCACTCCGTGGCCCTCCCGGCGTCCCCTGCGCCTTTGCCTCCGTCTCCCAGGCGCAAACTGCTCCCGACCTGCGCTCCGAGCTGCCTCCTCGCAACGAGGACACCCCCGTGCCACTCTCGGCAAAAGGGACGGAACAGAACGCTCAAGTTCAAGTCCGCCACGGGAACGGATGAGAAACAGGGGCCCGAGGGCCTCGGTGGCGAGGTTTACGGGACAGATCCGTCCACCCTATCGCAGCCCCAACCCGTACACCCCGGTGACCACGTGTCTCTGCACCAGTCAGGAAAGCAAGGACAGCCGAGTGGCTGAGGAGTCCCCAGAGCGCCACGCACGCGCTCCCCCGCGGACAGAGCCAGCCGGAAGTTCACGCCCTGCAGAGAAAGGACGGAGGGACACAGGCACAACTCGGTCCCTCTGGGGGGGAGGACGAAGGCGTCGGCGGCGGTACAAACCCAAGCCGGGGTGCTCTGCACGCTCATGTCACTTGTTTGTAATAGGCTATCATGTCGTCCAGAGTTTCGAAGGAGACCGGGAGGGTTTGCGGCGGGCCGTCGGGGGCCGGAGCGGACGACGGCTCTGCAGCGCTGGGCACGGGGCCCTGGCTGGCACCCGGCCCCGGGTCACCCTGCGCCGGGCCCGGCCTGCCCCACGCCTGGCTGCCGGCAGGACCCGTTCTCCTCGGGGCCACAAAGTAATCGGCCGGCGGCGCAAACTCAGGATCTCTCTCAGCGCGGAGACCCGCCTGCCTCTTCGACCAGTATCCGAAGGAAAATTCTAGTGAAAATGAGAACGGGAGAAGCGAGAATCCGTCAGCTGAATTCATCGTGGTTACTGTTTTCCGACTGTTAACGTGGCGTTCTTAAAAGCCACTTCGAATCCTCTGGAGAACAAGGATGACGGCAAAACTACATCACGAGGTGTAAATAAGTGATACCCACAAAAAGCTTGAGAAACGAGGCTAAAAAAAAAAAAAAAAAAGGAGTGACAGGCCGGGCGCGGTGGCTCACGCCTGTCACCCCAGCACTCTGGGAGGCCGAGGTGGGAGGATCGCTCGAGCTCAGGAGTTCGAGGCCAGCCTGAGCAAGAGCGAGACCCCGTCTCTACTAAAAATAGAAAAAAATTAGCCAAACAACTAAAAATATATAGAAAAAATTAGCCAGGCATGGTGGCGCATGCCTGTAGTCCCAGCTACTGGGGAGGCTGAGGCAGGAGGATTGCTTGAGCCCAGGAGGCTGAGGCTGCTGTGAGCGAGGCTGACGCCATGGCACTCACTCTGGCCAGGACAACGAAGTGACTCTCTGTCTCAAAAAACAAACAAACAAACAAACAAAAAAAGCAAACAAACATCTTTCCGTTCCCTGCAGAGGTCTGGCGCTGCGGAGACCCCCTCCCGTACCTTTCCCTCGGTCCCACTCGCGGACGTGCGGCACTCCGGGCTTGCTGTCCCTCCTCTCCTGCACGATGACTTCCACTTTGCTGCCCTGGGTGGCGGCCCGCGGAGCCGGCGCGGCCTCTGGTTCCAGGGGCGAAGGCCCAGTAACGTCCCCACCTGTTGTTTGTAAGGGAATCAGACATTGTTACAATGAAGCCTAAAGCTATTAAAAAACACACAGAACACGCTAATCCTGAAAGTAGAACACCCAGCGTTTACCAAGCACCTACCATGTCCCGGGCGGTGGATTATTTAAGTATGTTGTGTATGTGCATTGTGTTGTGTATGTGTGTGTGTGTTGTGTGTTATTTAAGTATGTTAAGTCTGTGTCATGTCCTTTAACTCTTACAGCAAGAATTAAATTCAATAACCCCATGTTGGCCGGGCGCGGTGGCTCTCGCCTGTCACCCCAGCACTCGGGGAGGCCGAGGCGGGAGGATCGCTCGAGGTCAGGAGTTCGAGACCAGCCTGAGCAAGGGCGAGACCCCGTCTCTACTAAAAAAAAAAAAAATAGAAAGAAATTATCTGGACAATTAAAAATATATATAGAAAAAATGAGCCGGGCGTGGTGGCGCATGCCTGTCGTCCCAGCTACTCGGGAGGCTGAGGCGGGAGGATCGCTGGAGCCCAGGAGTTGGAGGCTGCTGGGAGCGAGGCTGACGCCACGGCACTCACTCTAGCCCGGGCAACAAAGCGAGACTCTGTCTCAAAAAAAAAAAAAAAAAAAAACAAAAAAAAAATTAAAGCCATAAGAACAAAATTTAAGTCTAAAACGTACATGTACACAACTAAACTTTACCTGAAACTACCTTGTCTCTAAGGCTCGATGACCAAACTGTGCCGCTCTAAGAAGCAACTTAATGCACTGCTTTTAACATCCTCGTCTGTAGCCTAAAAATACCGGGTGTCACTCGAGGTCACTTTGGTGACGACAATGGCCCCTGGCAGTGACCGGAAGGCACACTGTGTGGTCGGAGATAAAACTAAAAACTAAATAGCCGATTCCCGCACTGCCAGCCCTATTAGTAAGACGCCAACGGAGCTCAAGTTTTCCCTTTGGAAGTTCGGGAAGCTGAGCCGGCGGATATACCTCTTTCTTCCTCTGCTCCACCTTCTTGCGACTTTTTCATCTTCTTCTTCCGGAGTTTGGCCAGTCTTGCTTCCAAGATGGCCTTTCGCTTCTCCTTTATGTTTTCTCGTTTCGTTCTCTGATCTGTCGTCTTGAATTAGGAAATGAGGAAATTATTAGCTGGAAGCCAAATTCGTGACATTTCTATTCAGGAGGAGGCAATGATTTTCCTCCAAAAATAAGATTAATTAACTGATTTCCAGGCCGTCTCTTAAGCGATCCTTGAGATCCTCAAAATGAAGGGACTCTTACATGATGTCCCATGAAGTTTAATAAGAGTTCGAAGAACAGTATCTTGAAAGTTTTAACGTTCAAAAAATCCCAACCAATCGTGTTTTACTCATTAATCCCTTAAATAACTTCCTGTTCTCCAACCCACGCGATCCCAATACTACCACATTGGAAACCAGATTTAAAACATCAAAATTACACCAGTTACTTGGGATGGGAACAGATCCAAAAAAAATTTTTTTTTATTTTTTAATTTTTTGTTCTTTCATTTTTTTATTTTTTATTTTTTCTCTTCCCTTATTCCTTTTATTTATTTACAAGGTACTTTGTTAGTAAGATCTAAAGTTTGAAACACCAGAATAGTATAGCAGTTACCTTTATGCAACCTGCAATAACATTTTGATTATCAATTTTAATTCCTAATTAATTTACTAGGCTTTTTTTTTTTTTTTTTCTGGCAGTACGGTCCAACAAGAAACCAAACGCTCAAATCCTCCCCAACATCAAGTCTGAACTTAACGTGTTACCTGTTCACGCAACATCTCCAGAGTTTTCATTTGCTTGTTTCTCAACTCTTTGTCTTGGGCGAAGGCAAAATAGCCAACTCCGAGTTGCCGGGCCTCTAAAATAGGGGAAAAAAATCATCCAAGACATTAGATTTCCCTGATCAGTAAACTACCCTCCAGCCCAATTTCCTGCCAAAGCAAAGAGACACACAGTGACATTTGGCACAAGTTTCATAAAAGAAAAGAGAGCAGCCAGGCAAAAACAACAAAAAGGCATCACTAATTTCCGTCTCATTTGATGATAAACATAACAAAGATTCTCTAATTCCCAGCCGTGGGCGGTTTCGGCTTCTCTTGGGAAAACAAACTCTTAAATTAACAGACCCTCTGTTAGGAAGATGTTCCCCAATATGAGTGCTTTTAAGGCTATAAAGTGGCCGGGCGCGGTGGCTCGGGCCTGTCACCCCAGCCCTCGGGGAGGCTGAGGCGGGAGGATCGCTCGAGGTCAGGAGTTCGAGACCAGCCTGGGCAATGTAGCGAGACCCCGTCTCTACTAAAAATAGAAAGAAATTAGCTGGACAGCTAAAAATATATATACAAAAAATTATCCGGCCGTGGTGGCGCATGCCTGTAGTCCCAGCTACTCGGGAGGCTGAGGCAGGAGGATCGCTGGAGCCCAGGAGTCTGAGGCTGCTGTGAGCGAGGCTGACGCCACGGCACTCACTCTAGCCAGAGCAACAAAGTGACACTCTGTCTCAAAAGAAATAAATAAATAAAATAAAAAAATAAAAAAATTAATAAAAATTTTAAAAAAATGATTTAAAAAGCTGCACGGCAGGAAAACCACCGTACCGTTCTCCCGAACGTCTGCGTAGTGCACGGGCCCCACCGGCCTCTTCAGGGCCTCCCGTTCTTCCTCCTCCCATTGCTGGTGCTGAAGCTCCTTCCTCATGTCTTCAGACAACAGGGTTTTTTCGTTGGCAGGACTAACGAAGCTGGTAGGAAAAAAAAAAGAGCCAAACCCTAGCTTCAGAGGAGGGCTGGGAGACATCGCTGCCTACGTTCAGGCCGGTGGATCGTGGATGGGTAACGCGACTTGATCCGCTGCACGACTAGAAAACTGATGAGACAGGTGTCGCCTGTCTTAACCGCACACCGGACTTGTCACATCAGCACAACGGAATCTTGCACTCGAGACAAATAACCTTCCCTCCCACCCAGTCCCCGACTGAGCAGGCAGGAGGCGGCCCGGGTAGGCGGGAGGGACTCTAGGCCTCCCTGGGACTGTCTCCTGTCCCGGGGCCTGGAAGCTGCCCAACCTGTGGCCCCGGCAACGCCTGCTGTCCCCACTGGTGGCCCGACCCCAAGAGGCCCGAGGTGTCTGCTCCTCCTTCCTTGTGCCAAGCCCAGGGCTGCCCGGAGGCCCCTGAACACAGAGGGCCTGGAGCAGGGGCAGCTTCTCCTAACCCTGTTCACACGCACGTTACCTGTGTCAACAGGAATCTTATTGCCTTGGATGTTTTAGCAAGTTACCTCTTAGGTGTGTCTGAGGCCGCACAGAAAAATCTAGTTCTGAGGTTCTGACTTCAAAAATGCAAAGATATGGCCGGGCGCAGTGGCTCATGCCTGTCACCCCGGCACTCTGGGAGGCCGAGGAGGGAGGATCGCTCGAGGGCAGGAGTTTGAGACCAGCCTGAGCAAGAGTGAAACCCCGTCTCTACTAAAAATAGAAAAAAATCAGCCGAACAACTAAAAATATATATAGAAAAACTTAGCCAGGCGTGGTGGCGCATGCCTGTAGTCCCAGCTACACGGGAGGCTGAGGCAGGAGGATCGCTTGAGCCCAGGAGTCTGAGGCTGCTGTGAGTGAGGCTGACGCCACGGCATTCTAGCCCGGGTGACAGAGCCAGACTCTGTCTCAAAAAAAACGTTCTCTTTACTGGAGCAACAGAATAATTATGAAACGGCCTCCCGTGCAGAACAGTCCCTGGGGCTGCATTTCAGACCTGCCCACAACTCTGTGCATCACGTACTCACAGTCTGCCCTGAAGATTTTTATCCATCTCCAGCAGATCCGGCAAATCCTTCCTCATGCAGCGCCGAGACCGTCCTAGCGAGTCCACGTAGTCCACCCTGCAATGAGACACCGTGAAGGAGGATTCGCACACGGCTCTGGGGTCCCTGACTCGGGGGGGCTGGGGCACAGGGAAGAAGGAACACAGGCCTTGCCGCCGAGAACGACCCCCACCCGAGAGGCCACGGCCACGGATGAGAACATGCTTCTTAGAGTTAAAAGCTGAGGTCGGGAGTTTGAGACCAGCCTGAGCAAGAGCGAGACCCCGTCTCTACTAAAAATAGAAAGAAATTAGCTGAACAGCTAAAAATATGTAGGAAAAAAAAATGAGCCGGGGGTGGTGGCGCATGCCTGTAGTCCCAGCGACTCGGGAGGCTGAGGCAGGAGGATCACTTGAGCCCAGGAGGTTGAGGTTGCTGTGAGCAAGGCTGACGCCACGGCACTCTAGCCCAGGCAAGAAAGCGAGCCTCTGTTTCCAGAAAAAAAAAAATTAATAAAGTTAAAAGCTGACACCCGGTGAGCTCATCACGCCCTTTCTTAAATCTTAGTTTTAGAAACCGTGGAAGAGAATCAATCGTTTGTCTCTGATTTCAAAGATCAATCACCTATGTGGAATTTTACTGCAGCATCTAAGAACTTGCTTAAATCTAGTGCAGAAAATTCCAGATATTTTACCAGCATCTGAATCACAAGAAGCGTGGAGATTCTCGAGAAAAACATTTCTTTTGTATGACAATGCAACAGATTTTCTTTTTTATTTTTTAAATTATGGGCGGGGAATCTCCCATAGCCTTTAGCAGGGAGCTATGGGGAAAGTGAGGGGCCTGTAAGTGCTGGCTGGGGAGACCCAGGTGAGATGCAGCAGGTAGGTGGCTTTGCTTTTTTTTTTGAGACAGAATCTCGCTCTGTCACCCGGGCTAGAGTGCCGTGGCGTCAGCCTCGCTCACAGCAACCTCAGACTCCTGGGCTCATGCGATCCTCCTGCCTCAGCCTCCCGAGTAGGTGGGACGACAGGTATGCGCCACCACGCCCGGCTCATTTTTTCTATATATTTTTAGCTGTCCAGATAATCTCTTTCTATTTTTAGTAGAGATGGGGTCTCGCTCTTGCTCAGGCTGGTCTCGAACTCCTGCCCTCGAGCGATCCTCCTGCCTCGGCCTCCCAGAGTGCTGGGGTGACAGGCGTGAGCCCCCGCGCCCGGCCTTGGCTTTGCTTTTGTTAGCATCTTCTCTCCTCTCCTGCAACGCCGATTTCCATCGTGATTTAAAAACTGACTGTTTGGGAATCTGCCACTTCAGCTCTGAAGCTGATTATCCCAGGAAATAAAACGTCCAACTGCAGAGAGCAGTTTCTTTCTTCTTTTTTTTTTTTTTCTTTTAATGAATGGGGCAAGAAAAAAACCATCGCGCCACATGGTCTGTGTAATTATCTGCAGTATTTTTGCGAAGAGCTTTTCCGCCACCTGGAACTGAACCACCGAAAGGATTTTACAGGCAGTTACGACGCTGGAGCTTGATTTAAAAACAAAATAAAAAAAAAAAAAAAAACTCTCAAAACTGCTTGTGGTGCGGTTTTCCTCCCCCATATGGTGGCACGTGACACCTTCCGCTGCCCTTCACGCTCCGCAAATCACTGGCAAATTGCTCGCAATCATGCAGGCATTAATAAGCAGAAATGTGAAAAAAAAAAAAAAAAAAGAAATATTAGACCTTTCAAAGGAAATGAAAAGCAATCACAGCCTATTCTGTTCCCGGAGAAGAGGCCACCAGAACAGAGATTCTCACTCAAACAGCCTGTCACCCCGGCACTCGGGGAGGCCGAGGCGGGAGGATCGCTCGAGGTCAGGAGTCCGAGACCAGCCTGAGCAAGAGCGAGACCCCGTCTCTACTAAAAAAATAGAAAGAAATTATCTGGACAGCTAAAAATATATATAGAAAAAATGAGCCGGGCGTGGTGGCGCATGCCTGTCGTCCCAGCGACTTGGGAGGCTGAGGCAGGAGGATCGCTTGAGCCCAGGAGGCTGAGGCTGCTGTGAGCGAGGCTGACGCCACGGCACTCTAGCCCGGGCGACAGAGCCAGACTCTGTCTCAAAAAAAAAGAAAACCCAGAGAGAACAAGGAGAAATCGGTCGGTAACCAGCAAACAAAATCACCCCCCGAGAGTGAACGCGAGCCTGAGGATACCGCTCCGATCTAACCCGTAACGTTACCCACCATTCCTCACTGGGGTCTTGGGGAGGAGGAACGTCGTCTTCGGGCAGGTCTTCCTCGTCGTCCTCGTCCCTGTCCCCTGCCTTCCGACACTCTCTGCTGGCACCGAAGGCCTCCGTTGCTCGGCGCTTGTCTATGATCTTCTGTGTGAAGTCCACAAGGTACGTGTCCTCTGCCTCTTCCTCTAGGACGTAAAGATCAGCGTGGAGACGTTCAGAGCTCGGAAAGCCACGCACGGAATGGACAGGCAATGACATTCTGTGCCCGGGGGCTCCACCCCTGACATGCGCCCAGAGACACACAGCTGCCCCAGGACCTGACACACAGCACGCGCAAAAAATCTTAAAGAAGCCTCAAGATTTCTGCTGCCTCATCAGCACGCTGAGTGAGCAACGCCATCTCAGAACATCGCTTTTATTTTATTTTTTTGAGACAGAGTCTGGCTCTGTCGCCCGGGCTAGAGTGCCGTGGCCTCAGCCTCGCTCACAGCAGCCTCAACCTCCTGGGCTCAAGCAATCCTCCTGCCTCAGCCTCCCGAGTAGCTGGGATGACAGGCATGCGCCACCACGCCCGGCTCATTTTTTCTATGTATATTTTAGTTGTCCAGCTAATTTCTTTCTATTTTTAGTAGAGACGGGGTCTCGGTCTTGCCCAGGCTGGTCTCGAACTCCTGACCTCGAGCGATCCTCCCGCCTCGGCCTCCCAGAGTGCTGGGATAAGACACAGTTCTCGAGCTTTTTTCTCTGAGCACAGAGATGAGCTGTAGACCGCAGAGCAGAGGCAGAGAATCTAGATTCCACTGCTGTCCCCTTCCGGCACCCAACACGGCCCAGCACCCGCCGGACATCCAGTAAATTACCGCTGATGTTCTTGTCTTGGTGCCGCCACCGAAAAGTAAAATTTTGATTTGACTTTTAAAATTTCTCCCTATTTTTAGGTATTTCCACAAACCACAGAATACCAGAGGGCTCTACGAATGACAGAAATTGAAGTAGAAAAATCAATCATTGTATTTACCGATAAAGTCTCCGTTAGTCATTTTTTCATATAATTTGGCTTTTTCTTCCAATTTTTCCCTAAGAGAAAAAAAAAAAAAAAAAACACAAGCGTGAGAAATGGTCTTACAAGTGTCCTGTGGCCCTCGGCCCCTTGGGCTGACAGATGCCACCTCTACCCACCAGGCAAGGGAACCGCTCCAGACTAGAGGAGATGACAGGGCTCTGACAACTAAACACAACGTGTCATCTTTGATTCCCGGATTAAATTTTTTTTTTTTTCTTTTCTTTGAGACAGTCTCACTTTGTCACCCGGGCTAGAGTGCCGTGGCGTCAGCCTCGCTCACAGCAGCCTCAGACTCCTGGGCTCAAGCGATCCTCCTGCCTCGGCCTCCGGAGTAGCTGGGACTACAGGCATGCGCCACCACGCCCGGATAATTTTTACTATTTTAGTAGAGACGGGGTCTCGCTACATTGCCCAGGCTGGTCTTGAACTCCTGACCTCGAGCGATCCTCCCGCCTCGGCCTCCCAGAGTGCTGGGATGACAGGTGCGAGCCACCGCGCCCGGCCTCCTGGATTAAAAATTTTTTAAAACTACAGAGGACATAATCGCCCCAGCACAACGGGTGAAATCTAAATATGGACCGTACAATAGGAAATACTATTTCATGGATGCTCCATTTCTTGGGGATGGTAGAAGCATTGTGGTTACGTAGGAAAATGTCCTTGTCCTTAGACCGTATATACTGAAATGTTCAGATGTGAAGTATCGTGACACTTAACAGAGTGTCTCTGTACACACGTACACATGTACATGTCACACGTGTGTATCTACGTGATCACGCGTGTACTAGAGACAGGGAGGGAGGGAGGCAAAGTAAACGTGGCAAGATGTTAACTGACGAATTTGGGTGAAAACAGTATTAGAATTTTTACTGCGCCCTTGAAGTTTTTCAGGATAAAAAATTGGGGAGAAAATTTAGAGTTTCCGAATGCTAACGTCGTACCACCTGGGCCCAGAGCCTCACTGTGGGGACGCTGCTTAATGACACTAGGTCTTGTCTTTTAATGAGACGACAGATCAGTTTGCAGAGCGTATTATTTGGAGAGCACTTACGGAGTAGTTGGTTAGAAGGATGCTAACCATCCAATTTGCAAATCGAAAAGAACACAATTTGGACTTTCGTTTCTTTGCTTTAGGGAAGTGGGTTCGTCGCCGCTGAACGGTACCTGGCTTTGTCTAACGTCTTCTGTTCCTCGATCTTTTGTTCCGCGTCCTTCTCGGCGCGATTTGAGGCGCCTGCGTTCTGTTTGCTCCAGATACTTGGTTTCTATAGAATAATTCAAACAGATAAAACACGAACCGCCACGGGATCGCAAAAAAAATCTCTACTTGTGCTTCATAAAAAAAAAAAAAAAGGCGATCGTTAGATCCTATGAATCAACGGTGATAACTGCATCTTCCGTCTGATAACCCACGTCCTACAAGAAGACTGACCGAGTTGGAACACGGCCGAGTTGGAACTGGGGAAAAAAAGCTCTAAATGGCATAAATAATTTCTTTACATGACAGCAGGAAACACACGTATTACCGAGAATTAGTAACGCAGACAGGCGACACTGTTACTTATAAAATTGAAAACCCGTTCACCACTCTTCAAGACCGTGACATTTTCTGCTGTATTTCTACGTTGTACAATTGTCTCTTTGGATACATAAAACCTGTGGAACCGGAGAATCTTCTGTGAGCCCGTAAACCATCCACTTCTTCACACCGTGTTCTTTTTTCAAAATAACTGTTAAAGAATTAAAGTCTCATAACGTGCTTTGAAATAATCTTCCTAATTTCTACTTCAATATCTAGAACGTTTCATGCAGATGTTCACATAGAGACAGAGATTTTTCCTTAACATTTCTATATACGAATACCATCGACAATTTTAAAAAAACTTAGGCATGGCATGATTCTCCCATGTTTGGAATCCACAGCGATAATTAGATCTTATTTTTTACCTTGTTAGCTGTTTTTGGTTTTCCCAAAACGCCAGCATCCTTCAGAAGTTTCTCCTGTTTGAATTCCTCTTGTTTTCGGAAGAGTTCAGCCTTGAGGTCCACCAGCTAGAAGAACAGCAGAAAGCAAACAAGAACATTTTAATAAATTCTTGCGGACTATCGGATTGCCGAGTTATCGTAATTCTCAGAGCAAGATTTCAGGTACCTCTAACAGACAAAAAGGGATACAAAATTAAAGGTTTTGATGCAGAATCCGTGCTCTCGACTTTCAACGCTGGAGGCTTTGCCTTGGGCAGAAGGAAAGTGAAAAAAAGCAAAGTAATTGAGATTCACGTTCAACTCACATTACTAAGCACCTTCTCACTGACTGGCCCTGAACTTGGCTCTGTGATACGGTCATCGCATTTAATCTTCAAACAATTTATTATTTCTGCAGGAAAATGCTTTTAGTCACCAACTCTCTGAGCGCCCGGTTTGTGCCTGGCATTTATTTACTCCGAAGAGCAGGACGTAAACGGGAATCAGACACACTCCCTGCCTCAAAGACCCTACGATCTAGTAACCTTATGATACCAGTGAAATGGGACAAATGTAACAAACGACTACTTTTGAATTTTAAATGCAAGATGCTCAGAAAATTCCCAGTTCTCAAATAGCACGTCTATATAATTATTGCTTTTTTTTTTTTTTGAGACAGAGTCTCGCTCTGTCGCCTGGGCTAGAGTGAGTGCTGTGGCGTCAGCCTCGCTCACGGCAGCCTCAGACTCCTGGGCTCCAGCGATCCTCCTGCCTCGGCCTCCCCAGTAGCTAGGACCACAGGCATGCGCCACCACGCCCGCCTCATTTTTTCTATATATATCTTATTTGTCCATATAATTTCTTTCTATTTTTAGTACAGACGGGGTCTCGCTCTTGCTCAGGCTGGTCTCGAACTCCCGACCTCGAGCGATCCTCCTGCCTCGGCCTCCCAGAGTGTTGGGATGACAGGCGTGAGCCACCGTGCCCAGCCTAATTATTGCTCATTTTAACCTGTCAGGAGAGGTTGATCTTAAGATTTATAGCTTTTTGGTTGGTAATCCTCAAACACAATAAACACATCTATTTTCAATATTAGAGGAGGAAAGGGACTCAAATATCGCGACTCGTACGTTTTCTTTTGAACTCCCTTTGCAAATCCTAATCCCCTGCGGTCAATCCACGATTAAATGGCAAGGTTGGGCAATTGGCTCCGATATAAAGGAAAAGGCCACAGCTTTGGAGTTAACCAGGGGGAGCCAGCCAGGTTCTAGCATCACGAATTTTGTACCCAAGCCGGGGAAAGCTCCTGTACTTTCCGAACCTCAGTCTCATCGTCTATAAAACGTGAATATTTCGTCTATAAAATGTGAATACTAATGCTATCTCCCTCCTAGAGCAGTTTGGGAAGGTTCAATGAGACTGCACAGGAAAAAGTGCCGGCCCCAACCGGGCGCGGTGGCTCCCGCCTGTCACCCCAGCACTCTGGGAGGCCGAGGCGGGAGGATCGCTCGAGGTCAGGAGTTTGAGACCAGCCTGAGTAAGAGCGAGACCCCATCTCTACTAAAAAAAAAAAAAAAAAAAACAAAAAAACAGAAAGAAATTATCTGGCCAACTTAAAAAAAAAATAGAAAGAAATTATCTGGCCAACTAAAATATATATAGAACAAAAAAAATGAGCCAGGCGTGGTGGCGCATGCCTGTTGTCCCAGCGACTCGGGAGGCTGAGGCAGGAGGATCGCTTGAGCCCGGGATTGGAGGCTGCAGGGAGCTATGACTGCACCAGTGCACTCCAGCCTGGGCGACAGAGCAAGACCCTGTCTCAAAAAAATAAAAAAGCAAAAAAAATTTTAAAAAAGGCAAAAAAAAAAAACCCACAAAAAAAGGGAAAACGAAAAGGAAAAAAAAAAAAAAGGCAAAAAGAAGCAAAAAAAACTAAAAAAGCAAAAAAAAGGAAAGGAAAAGGAAACTAAAAAGCAAAAAAAAGGCAAAAAAAAAGGAAAGAAAAAGGGAAAAAATAAAAAAGCAGAAAAAAAGGTAAAAAAAAAAGGAAAGAAAAAGGGGAAAAAAAGCAAAAAAAAGGCAAAAAAAAGGAAAGGAAAAGCAGAAAAAAAGGAAAGAAAAAGGGAACAAAAAGCAAAAAAAAAAAAGCAAAGAAAAAGGGGGGGAAAAGGCAAAAAAAAAAAGTCAAAAAAAAAGGAAAGAAAAAGGGAAAAAAGAGCAAAAAAAAAAAGGCAAAAAAAAGGAAAGAAAAAGCGAAAAAAAGCAGGAAAAAAAAGGAAAGAAAAAGGAGAGAAAAAAGGCAGAAAAAAGGAAAGAAAAAGCAGAAAAAAAGGAAAGAAAAAGGGAAAAAAAGCACAGAAAAAAGGAAATAAAAGGGAAAAAAAAAGCCAAAAAAAAAAAAAAGGAAAGAAAAAGGGGAAAAAAAGCAAAAAAAGAGGTTAAAAGAAAAAAGAAAGAAATGGGAAAAAAAGCAGAAAAAAAGGAAAGAAAAAGGGGAAAAAAAAGCAAAAAAAAAAAAAAGGAAGAAAAAGGGGGAAAAAAAGCAAAAAAAAAAGGCAAAAAAAAGGAAAGAAAAAGCGAAAAAAAGCAGGAAAAAAAAAGGAAAGAAAAAGGAGAGAAAAAAGGCAGAAAGAAGGAAAGAAAAAGCAGAAAAAAAGGAAAGAAAAAGGGGAAAAAAGCACAAAAAACAGGAAATAAAAGGGAAAAAAAGCAAAAAAAAAAAAAAAGGAAAGAAAAAGGGGAAAAAAAGCAAAAAAAAAGGTTAAGAAGAAAAAAGAAAGAAACGGGAAAAAAAGCAGAAAAAAAGGAAAGAAAAAGGGGAAAAAAAAGCAAAAAAAAAAAAAGGAAGAAAAAGGGGAAAAAAGCACAAAAAAAAAGGAAATAAAAGGGAAAAAAGCAAAAAAAAAAGGAAAGAAAAAGGGAAAAAAGCAAAAAGGTTAAAAAAAAGAAAGAAACGGGAAAAAAAGCAGAAAAAAAGGAAAGAAAAAGAGGAAAAAAAAAGCAAAAAAAAAAAAAAAGGAAGAAAAAGGGGAAAAAAAAAAAGCAAAAAAAAAAAAAAAAAAAGGCAAAAAAAAAAAAAAAAAAACGGACCGCCGCCGCAGTGCACTCTGGGAACCAGCCGTCCCAGCTCCCAGGCCGCCGCACCCACCACCCTTCCCCTCCCGACGACGGGGCGCCCGGCCCCCTCGGACCGCGGTGAACACCCGCAAAGGTGTGGGGGCCCTTCCGGGTCCCCGGGTTGGAAGCGACACCGGGAAGGGGACGCGTCTGCACAGCCAGAGCAGGCTGGCGCTGCTCTCGGACCGCAGGGGAGACCACGCGGGCCACGGGCCGGTCCTCGCGCGCAGGGCCGGGAGCAGGAGGCGCGATTTCCAACCCGGAGGACACGGGGCGCCGCGTCTACACGGGCGAAGCCGGCCGCGCCCCCCCCCCCCCAGGAAGGAAACGAGCCAGACCGGGATTCCCAGCGCGATGGCGGCGGGGAGAACCCGCACGGAGCGGCAACACCTCGCACCCCGACTCACCGAGGACGCCGTGACGTCCAGAGGCTTCTTCCTCCGGTCCATGGTCCCCCCCGGAGTCGTCCCGGTGTCACCAGGACCCTCCGTGAGTCCCCGCGGGCTTCAGCAAGCCCACTTCCGGCGCAACCGACCGGAAGTGGGCTTGAGGAGACGACGGCGAGTTTGCGTCAGTTTACGACGCCACTTTACGGTCATGTCGCCATCCTGAGAAGGTCATACTAAACTACGTGTTAGGTTCACCACCATTTGCGGAAGGGCAGAGGGTCTGCCGTGGACGCTCGCTGTTAAAGTCGTCTCGAAGAGGGCGCCATCTCGCCATCTTGAGAAGGTCAAACTAAATTACGTGTTAAGTTGACCACCATTTGCGGAAGGGCAGAGGGTCTGCCGTAGACGCTCGTTGTTAAAGTCGTCTCGAAGAGGCCGCCATCTCGCCATCTTGAGAAGGTCAAACTAAACCACGTAAGTTCACCACCATTTGCGGAAGGGCAGAGGGCGTGCCGTGGACGCTCGCTGGTAACGTCATCTCCAAGAGGCCGCCATCTCGCCATCTTGAGAAGGTCACACTAAATTACGTGTTAAGTTGACCACCATTTGCAGAAGGGCAGAGGGGTGGTGCCGTGGACGCCCGCTGTTAAAGTCGTCTCGAAGAAGGCGCCATCTCGCCATCTTGAGAAGGTCAAACTAAACCACGTAAGTTCACCAGCATTTGCGGAAGGGCAGAGGGTGTGCCGTAGACGCTCGCTGGTAAAGTCGTCGCGAAGGGGGCGGAAAATAACGCCTAGCGTTGGGGGAGACGGGCGGGAGACGTTGTTTTTTTAATCGTAGTAGATGCCATCTTGAGCGAGGCGTGTCGGAGACTGGCGGGGGTCATAATGACGGCGCCATCTTGGGGAGGGCGAATAATGAGGCGCCATCTTGGGGAGGGCGCATAATGGCGGCGCCATCTTGGGGAGGGCGCAAAATGGCGGCGCCATCTTGGGGAGGGCGCGTGCCCAGAAAGGTGGATTCTTAGGATTGGAAAAAAAATCCAAGTCCGGGACCTACAGTTTGGCACTTAATTAATTGTCACACGAACGTCTGCGAGAAGGATTATTATATTAATCCCAGTGCAAATAGCAATGGCTCCCATTAATACGTCAACCACCACTTTCTGGGTTCACCATGGGCTGTGTGACCTTGGGCAGGTGTCTTAACCTCTCTGTGCCTCCGTTTTCAAATGGGAACATGTAATGGCACCGACCCGATGGGATTTAATGAGGGTGAAATGAGCTCATCTGGATAAAAATATGGATAATTCTGGAGGACAGACCCTTGACCCTCACTCCCCACCCCCACCACGTGTCTCCCTTCTAGTTTCCAGAAGCTGAATATATGGCAGCATTTTACCTTATAAGGCAAAAAAGGGATTTTTTTTTTTTTTTTTTAGTAGAGACGGGGTCTCGCTCTGGCTCAGGCTGGTCTCGAACTCCTGACCTCGAGTGATCCTCCCGCCTCGGCCTCCCGAGTAGCTGGGACTACAGGCATGCGCCACCACGCCCGGCTCATTTTTTTTTTCTATATATATTTTAGTTGTCCAGCTAATTTCTTTCTATTTTTAGTAGAGACGGGGTCTCGCTCTGGCTCAGGCTGGTCTCGAACTCCTGACCTCGAGCGATCCTCCCGCCTCGGCCTCCCAGAGTGCCGGGGTGACAGGCCTGAGCCACCGCGCCGGGCCAAGAAAGTAATTTCAATTGCTTACATGCTTTGCTTGCCTGTTGCCTGTCGGGGTCCTTGACTGTCATTTGCATCTTAGCTGTGCAGGGTCGCACCCTCCCCCGTGCTGGAAATTCTCAGGAACGTGGCATCCCCGTTTGCTCAAACTCTTTGGGGTTTTGCAAGCGTCTGGGGCTTTCTGGAACCGCCTTCCTCCGCCAAGAACACACACACACACACACACACACACACGGGGGTCACAGCCAGCAGGTTCTTTTCCGGGCCACGCTCTAAACACAGGGACCTGGGTTTGTTCTGCAGGAAAAGGGAAGACGGGGACCCCCCAGTCGGGTGGAAAGAGCACAGGATTTTGTCTCCCGCTGCGTCTCTGAGCCTCACATCTCTTGGCTGCACAGGAGCTTTGAGGTGACGAGTGCGGGGAACGGTTTGCAAAGTGACAATGCCGCGCACGCCTGGCTCGCACGGGAGTTTGGCTCCTGCCACTTTCCCCGCGGCAGATGGCATGCGTGTGGCAACAGTCTGTGTTACGACGCTGCATGTTTTATAGTGTTGCGAGCTCCAGTGTGTCCTCCCTCCGTCGAGCCCCACGGGGGTGGGACTAGGTAGGAGACTGATGCCCTTCTCAGTTCTCATCTCTCATTGGATTTTTTTTTTTTTTTTTTGAGACAGAGTCTGGCTCTGTCGCCCGGGCTAAAGTGCCGTGGCGTCAGCCTCGCTCACAGCAACCTCAACCTCCTGGGCTCCAGCGATCCTCCTGCCTCAGCCTCCCGAGTAGCTGGGACGACAGGCATGCGCCACCACGCCCGGCTCATTTTTTCTATAAATATTTTTAGCTGTCCAGATAATTTCTTTCTATTTTTAGTAGAGACGGGGTCTCGCTCTTGCCCAGGCTGGTCTCGAACTCCTGACCTCGAGCGATCCTCCCGCCTCGGCCTCCCAGAGTGCTGGGGTGACAGGCGTGAGCCTCCGCGCCCGGCCTCTTATTGGATTTCAATCGACTATCAAATCTCTTAGGTGCTTTAAACGAAGGGGCAGAGACGGACATTTCTGAAACACACAGCAATCGTTCCCCCACGAGCCCGGCCACCAAGCCACGCTCTTATTCTTAATGACCTGCAGTCCTTTGTCAACATCAAGCCTCCTGAGCACATGACCTCGGACCAGACTGGCACTGTAGCGTGGGCTGCTCTTGCAGCATTTTAATCGGTGTTTTTAAGTCAAGACATTTAATTTAGTCCAGGGCTCCTTTTGGCACAACCAAATGACTTTTTTTTTTTTTTTTTCTGTTTCTTGCAACTAAAAATACATCCCGCCCCCGTGCCTCCAGCCGACAGCATCTTAACCTTTGTTCCCTCTGCAACACGGCGTCTCTGACAGTAAATTACTCAGCAGTAGATGAAAGAGCTGAGGCCAAGGCGTGAAAAAAGATTAGGTTGGATGGAGGAAAATTAGGTTCTAAGCAAGGATACAGGATGAGGCTTAAAGATACCCGAAGTCATGCCCTTCGTGACAAAAAAAGCCAACTTTTGTTAGCATCACGTGTGACATCTGCTACTGGCATTATCTCATTGAATCCCCACGAGAAAACCAGGGGAGGCCGGGCGCGGTGGCTCACGCCTGTCACCCCAGCACTCTGGGAGGCCGAGGCAGGAGGATCGCTCGAGGTCAGGAGTTCGAGACCAGCCTGGGCAAGAGCGAGACCCCGTCTCTACTAAAAATAGAAAGAAATTAGCTGGACAGCTAAAAATATATAGAAAAAATGAGCCGGGCGTGGTGGCGCATGCCTGTCGTCCCAGCGACTCGGGAGGCTGAGGCAGGAGGATCGCTGGAGCCCAGGAGGGTGAGGCTGCTGTGAGCGAGGCTGACGCCACGGCACTCTAGCCCGGGCGACAGAGCGAGACAGGGGCCCCCGGACCTGTCCCTCCGCTACTTGGCCACCTTCCCTGCGTCCCCCGTGCCGTCCTCACCCTGCATCTACGCAGAGGTGACAACAATCCAACCTCCCCTGTGGCCCCGACCGTCTGATACGAGGCTGTACTTGGAACAAAGAGGCCTCTGCGTCATATTCTGTTTGTGGGCGCTCGAGTCTTGCAGCCTGGGACCCGAGTATTATTGCAAAATGTCCTGGTATCCGCTTTAATTTCCTGCCTGGTCTAGACGGACGGAGACAGACACAGAGCTGGGCGGAGCCCTGCTGGATCGGGGGGAGGGAGGGGACAGCCTCCATTCCGGCATCCCAAATTCCACCTTTCTTCCCAAGAGTCCATCCTCAAAAAAAAAAAAAAAAAAAACCAAAATGGCACGCGGGGACGCGGGCATTGGACTGTCCTCACCTTTCATGCATGCACGTGACATTCACACGCCTTGGAAGTGCCCGTTCTCTGCTGGGAACCGTGCCGGGGGCTTTCCACAAACTGTCTCATTTAATCCGCGTGGCCGCCTGTGACGGTTGATGTGCCCATTTTACAGACGACAATACGGAGGCCGAGAGAGTGAAGGGACTCACAACGGATGGGGGAACCCGGGTTCCAATCCGGGGGTGTCCGACTGCAAAGACTGCTCTTTGCACCCACTACTGTCCAGTCGTTCGTGTGACAGATATGTTTGACCTCCGGCGTGGGGGCCCTGCTTATGAGTCACTAACCCTAACTCGCCTCGACCGCGATCCCGAGACGTAGATAACTCTCCGTGAGCCCCGTTTTCCGGATGCGGAGGCTCAGAGAGGCTGTGCAACTGCCCCGAGGTCACACAGCGCGTTCAGTTGTAGACTTGGGCCTTAAAATCAGGTTTCTCTGGCTGCACAGCCCCTGTTGCGTTTTGTTTTGTTTCTCTACATAATGCATTCTTTTTTTTTTTGGAGACAGAGTCTGGCTCTGTCGCCCGGGCTAGAGTGCCGTGGCGTCAGCCTCGCTCACAGCAACCTCCTACTCCCGGGCTCAAGCGATCCTCCTGCCTCAGCCTCCCGAGTAGCTGGGACTACAGGCATGCGCCACCACGCCCGGCTCATTTTTTGTATATATTTTTAGTTGTCCAGCTAATTTCTTTCTATGTTTAGTAGAGATGGGGTCTTGCTACATTGCCCAGGCTGGTCTCGAACTCCTGACCTCGAGCGATCCTCCCGCCTCGGCCTCCCAGAGTGCTGGGGTGACAGGCGTGAGCCCCCGCGCCCGGCCAAGCCTTTTGTTTCCATCCGAGGCCAGGATGTATCAGGCTACCCATCCAGGTCACCCAGAGACAGGCGTGGGGAAGCCAGGCCAGAGGTGTCTCTTCCTCTTCCTCCTCCTCCTCCTCCTCCTCCCCGTCCCTCAGGTCCCGTGTTTGGGTAACACACGCCTTCCGCAGAGCACATATTGAAGCATTCCCAGAACACACAACATCTGCTGCGTTGAGACTCACGCTCCCTCTGGCAGGTGCGTGGCTCAGCGTGGGCTGCAGACACTCCATAAACGTCACTGTGATATTCGCACCCGACTGTCTAAGAACAAACAGATCCTTGGCAGAATGGGGGGACAGGGACACACCCCCTCCAGGCGCGGTGCGCTGGGGCAGTTGGCCTGGAGGACGCTGGAGGCTGCGTGTTTAGGAGTCTCCTGCATCCATCAGAAACTTCCGGAGCTGAGAGAGTGGTCAGCCACCCCTGCCAAGGAAGAGACGGGGAGGATGGTGATGATTTTTCCCCAGATGGAATGCTGCCTCCTGCTGCTAAAAAAAAAAAAGAAAAAAAAAAAAAAAAAGAGGGAAAAAAAAAAGAAAACCAAAAAAAAAAAAAAAAGAAAGAAAAAAAAAAGGGGAAAAAAAAAAGAAAACCAAAAAAAAAAAAAAATCAAAAAAAAAAAAGGAAAAAAAAAACCACACACAGAAAAAAACAAACAAACAAAAAAAACGAGTCTGCCTGGTAATTGAGAGGAAACAAACAAAAACCAAATCAAACCCCAACCTTTTTTCTTTTTTCCTGCCGTGCATTGCAGACGTCTTGCACAAACCCCCGACTCCCTTCCAAGCTCCAGGGAGACTCGGAAGTGTTCAGAGGTATTTTTATCATGAAAGAATTGAGCTTCTCTTTGGGGAAGTGAATCGATGCGGTTTCTCACAACCAGTTCTGGATAAGTGTTACGGAGCGAATGTTTGTGTCCCCACAAAATCCTTATGTTGAATTCGCAGATTCCTTGGCCGGGCGCGGTGGCTCACGCCTGTCACCCCAGCACTCTGGGAGGCCGAGGCAGGAGGATCGCTCGAGGTCAGGAGTTCGAGACCAGCCTGGGCAATGTAGCGAGACCCCGTCTCTGCTAAAAATAGAAAGAAATTAGCCGGACAAGTGAAAATATATAGAAAAAATGAGCCGGGCGTGGTGGCGCATGCCTGTCGTCCCAGCGACTCGGGAGGCTGAGGCAGGAGGATCGCTTGAGCCCAGGAGTCTGAGGTTGCTGTGAGCTATGATGACGCCATTGCACTCTAGCCGGGGCAACAGAGCAAGACCCTATCTCAAAAAAAAAAAAAAATTGCAATTTTCTTAGAAAAGATGAGAAATAACTTGTGTTGTTTCCCGAACCGCAGACAGCCTCGAATTTTGAATGTCCAGCAGTAAGAGTCCAGGGTGCCCTGATTTCGATATTTCTGGCCTGTGTTTTCTAGGAAGTGACATGCCCAGCTTGGGAGGCAAACGCTTCCGGCAGCTTCTGTCGCAGCTCCCGTGTGAGGCCCCTGCCCTGTTCAGGGCACACTGGCCCGTCCATCTGGCAGTGTCCCCGGGCCTTTCTCTTTTTGCTGGACTTGCTGTCAACTTCCCGTCCCCCGGCGGGGAGCAGCCGTGACCAATAACCGGGAAGAGCTGGGGTTTGACCAAGCCAGCTCCCTGGGCCCTCAGGCCGGGTGACTTTGACCTCTGCCCTCCCTGGCTCTCTGCTGCAGCTGCCCACGGTGGTGGCCGGCAGCCAAGGCTGTCTCCGTTAGCTGCCATCTCCTCCCTTGCTCAGCAAGCCCCTCTGTTAGCAGTGACTGCACCCTGGGTCCCCTCCCGAGCAAGACACCTGCAGTTGCATCTTTGTCTCAGGGTCCCCCTCTGCGGGACCCCCAGACTAAGATGGAAAAATATTTTCAAAAAGGAGATTCTTGGCCGGGCGCGGGGGCTCACGCCTGTCACCCCAGCACTCTGGGAGGCCGAGGCGGGAGGATCGCTCGAGGTCAGGAGTTCGAGACCAGCCTGGGCAAGAGCGAGACCCCGTCTCTACTGAAAATAGAAAGAAATTATGTGGACAACTAAAAATATGTATATAGAAAAGTTAGCCGGGCTTGGTGGCGCATGGCTGTAGTCCCAACTACCTGGGAGGCTGAGGCAGGAGGATCGCTGGAGCCCAGGAGTTTGAGGTTGCTGTGAGCGAGGCTGAGGCCACGGCACTCTAGCCCGGGCAACAGAGTGAGACTCTGCCTCAAAAAAAAGAAAAAAAAAAAAAAAAAAAACTAAAAAAAAAAAAAAAAAAAACCACTAAAATATATCAAAAAAAAAAAAAAAAGAAAAGAAAAAAAGGAGATTCTGAGACCTTCGCTCCCTGAGTTAAGAAGCCCACCAGCAAACCGTCAGAAAGTTCTAGAACGCCAATCTCTCTGCAAAACGAGGCTGTGAAAAGCGTACAGCTGCAGACAGAGCCGGCTTGGGATTAACCCCCGGAAATGTCACCTGGGATAAGCTCCTTAGGTGTCTGGGCCTCAGTGTCCCCGCTTGTCAAGGAGGATGCAGCAGAAATCACACGGCCTCGCCGTGTGCAAACACAGACAGCAGCCGAACCTCGATTTATGAATCTTCAAATGTCAGGGAGCTTTACCTTAATACGCACGTCGCCAAAAACCCTCGTGGGGCTGTGTTCTCATTTCCTGGCTATGTAGGTCACATCACGAGTAAATGCCAAGAAAGTACAGTTCCATGACTGCTGCTTCAGCTCTTCTTGCCCTGGGCTGGAATGTTCTGGAAGCAGACATCAGAACTGCCTGGCTGGAAGAGACATTTCAACAAATCGTGGTGCAACACGAAACAGCCCCAAGAGACATCGGTCGGGGGGTGCTTGTGGGTTTTGGCTGCCCGGTGGGGCCCCGGGTTCAAGACCCTCATTTATCTTCCAGGATCTGCCCCTCCCCCACCTCCGGCCCTCTGGACCCAGGGGTGGCCATGTGACTCAGGCTGGGCCAATCAGTGCTGTCAATCACCCCCCCCCGACCAAGGCGATTGGTTCAAGGATGAGCATGTGACCCCAGCTGGACCAATGAGACGCAGTTCTGGGACTTTTGGTGAATTTGAAGCTGGCAGGGTAAAGCGTGAGGCTTCCAGAAGTTTCCGGGGCCTCGTTAGAGAGAGCCCCAAACAGAGGAAGGTGCAGCCCACCAAGAGCTGGAAACCGAAGCTCATCCCAGCTGTGTCTGAAGGTGGCTCCACTGCCTGGACTTTTCCGTCACATCAACCAACGAATCTTCCTCCCCCCCTTATTTTTTTTTTGCCCTAAGCTACCAAGAGCGCATGCCTCGTGCAAGGGGTGTACAAGTCACCGAGAAGGCAGCCAGGAGGAGGCAGCCGTTGCACGGATAGACAGTCCGGGAAGACTTCCTGGAGAAGGGGGCATGCGATTGAGGCTTTGAGGAATGAATAGAAGTGTGTTCTTTGACAAGCAGAGCAGGGAAGGGCATTTGAGGCGGAGGAAATAGCATGGCAAAGGCACGGAGCTGGGAACTGGGGGTGCTCCCGTACGGCTGGAATATGGAAAATGACACAGGGGTGTTAGAAGGGGCCAGAGGTGACGAGGCTGGGTTTTTCTCCTCTGGGAGGCCAGCGGGAGCAGAGGGCAGATGTCTGTGTGTCGTAAGCAAGAGAGAGGTCAGGTCAGGCCTCGCTGGGGCCGTGGAGACTTGATGAATATCTCTTGCAGAAAGCACCCCCACCCCAAAACATCTCGGGGACTTACTGTCCTAAGATTTCCGCCGTGATTGCTTGCTTGCTTTTTATTTTAATTGTTCTTTCTGTTTCCTCCCTCTACCCACCCCTGTCTGTCTGTCTGTCTTCCTTTCTTTTAAAAATGTCCCTGCCTCTCGGGGAGGGGGGGGGCGGGCAAGGGCAATATACGTAACCTAAGCTTTTGTACCCCCACAATATGCTGAAATAAGAATTTTAAAAAAGTGCGACAAGCACTGTCTAGGGAATGGACTCGCTTGAAGCTCAGACTCGGGGGGATGGGAGGGCATGGGCAATATATATAACCTGAACTTTTGTACCCCCATAATGAGCTGAAATAAAAAAAAAAGAAAAAGAAAAAAAAAAAGAAAGAGAAAAAAAAAAGAAAGAGAAGAAAAAAAAAAAAGAATAAAAAAAAATAAAAAATAAAAAAAAAAACATCCCTGCCTTCAAAGCCGGAAGCAGAGGTGCCTTGGAAAGCAGGCTTAGGGCTTGTCGTCTTGGGAACGGCCCGGTGCAGGGAAGGGCACCTTCTGCCTGGAAGGCAGCGTGTCATAACGTACGTCTTATCCAAGGTGACAAGAGGTGAACTTGTGCCCAGGTTTACTGCAAGGAAAAGCAACAGATGATTCCAGCATTTCGCGTGATTTGCAACTAAAAACTAACTCAAATCGACTGACGCCAAAAGAGGACGACTGTTGGTTCAGACAACAGAAAAGCCCAGGGGGTGCTGGCTTCAGGTATAGCTGGATCAAGGCTCTCAAATGACATGGAAGAAAATGACATTGCCAGCAAACAGCGTAATGACAAATCTCTCTCCTGTCCTCCGTGAGGCTCCAGGCTTCGGTGAGCTCTCCCCTGGCACCTCCAGATATTTGACCTTCCGGCTCAGCAACCCCAGCAGACAGCGCTTCCCTTTTTCTGGGTTCTTCCAACCAGAGTCCTAGAGTTGAATCTCATTGGCTGGACTTGGGTCACGTGCATATCTTTGACCAATCACGGACGTGCTCAGGGAGTAGCATGCCTTGACCAGCCGGGGGCCTGAGTCTGTTGTAAACTGACCCTCACCTGAATCCCACGGGCACATGGAAGGGAAATTAAGGGAAATTAAGACGATGAGGGCATGAGGCCTGGGTGGGCGCTAGCGACACCTGTTTGCAACAGACCTCGTGTTGCAAGTTTTCGGAGCACCCCTGCAATCTGTCTTTGTAGCATTCATTTGCTCTCAGAAAAACGATAGAACAGGCCGGGCGCGGTGGCTCACGCCTGTCACCCCAGCACTCGCGGAGGCCGAGGCGGGAGGATCGCTCGAGGTCAGGAGTTCGAGACCAGACTGGACAATGTAGCAAGACCCCGTCTCTATTAAAAATAGGAAGAAATCATATGGACAGCTAAAAACATATAGAAAAAATTAGCCAAGCGTGGTGGCGCACGCCTGTCGTCCCAGCTACTCGGGAGGCTGAGGCAGGAGGATCGCTGGAGCCCAGGAGTCTGAGGTTGCTGTGAGCGAGGCTGACGCCACGGCACTCTAGCCCGGGCGACAGAGCGAGACTCTGTCTCAAAACAAACAAAAAACCCGATAGAACAATCTGAGCGGTTACTTGATTAACATTTGTCTCTCTAACGAGGCTGGAACCCTAAGGGCAGGGATTTCGTGGGCTCCCAGGTAATGGCATCGGCCATGCCTGATACAAAGTAGGTGCCCATCAAATATTTACCGCAAAAAATGGACTCTCTCCAACGACTTTGACGACAGCTCTGTTTACCAAAGGCAACCCGGGATGCTGGCACCCAGCCTCTGCGCTTTGACTTCAATTTGGCAACTGACAGGGCCAGAACCTCTGTCCCAGCTGCGCCCCGGGACAATCTGTGCCAAGGAAATGCTCTTCTGTAGGGCTGGGGACATCTGCCTTGTAGCCAAGAGCAACTAGAAACTGTGGTCAGATAGCACAGCCCCTGGGGTGGGTTGGCAGCAGGCAAGGTGGCGGAGAGGGGGGGGGGTAGATCTTGAATTCTGGGGCAAACTGTAGCATCTGGTGACATCGGAAAACTGGCTGTCTCAAGCCTCACAGCCTCGCTGGATGGGGCGTAGTAAGAGCAACGTCCATTTATTTCAGGGAAGAGACTCAGGTTTAGAGCAGGTGTCCCAGCGCATCCTCAGCAGAGCGAGTTCTTGAACACGACGAGCCGTCCAGACCAGCTCAGGTTCCAATCCAGGCTCTGTGTGTGACCTTCCCCTGTGGGAGCCTCAGTCTCCTCATCCGTGAAATGGGCACGGTCATCCTTACCTGAAGGTAGGCTCGCAAAGGTGAGACGGTACGCACTCTTTTATTTTTTATTTTTATTTTTTTGAGACAGAGTCTGGCTCTGTCACCTGTGCTTGAGTGTCGTGGTGTCAGCCTCGCTCACAGCAACCTCAGACTCCTGGGCTTGAGCGATCCTCCTGCCTCGGTCTCCCGAGTAGCTGGGACTACAGGCACGCGCCACCCCGCCCGGCTAATTTTTTTCCACGTATTTTTAGTTGTCCAGCTAATTTCTTTCTATTTTTAGTAGAGACGGGGTCTCGCTCTTGCTCAGGCTGGTCTCGAACTCCTGACCTCGAGCGATCCTCCCTTCTCGGCCTCCCCGAGTGCTGGGATGACAGGCGTGAGCCACTGAACACACCCGGCCTGATTTTTTTGTATTTTATTTAGAAATGGGGGTCTTGCTATGTTGTCCAGGCTGGTCTCCCCAGAGCGCTGGGATGCCAGGCGTGAGCCACCGCGCCCGGCCTTAATGCATCTCGGAAATGGCTTCCCCTAGGTGCACGAGGACTCCCTTCCTCTTTTTGAAGGCTGTGTGGTGCAGCACTGTCTGGATTTTGCATGCACATGGACACACACACGCACGCACGCACACACGCCTTTCCCGTCCAGCCCCTTGCAGAAAGCAAATCTAACTTCACCCCTTCCCCGGGTGGTCCTTCCTAGACCCTTTGAAACCTGGTGACAGCTGTCACCCCGGTGCGGGGGACGGGGGCTGGGTCACCACCAGTACGTGCAGCGGACAAACAACCCCCCGCCCCACACTCCAGCCTTTGCTGTGTGTCCGACCCCCAAGCCGCTGCCCTCTCTGAGCCTCTTTTAGCTTCATTAAGATGCAACCGCAGGCCTCCCTCCCAGGACGGGGGGCGAGAGCCCTGCAGAACTCGGGGATCCCGTGGCCTCCTACAGGCCCGAGGCCAAGGGACGTTCATTCACAGATGTCCTCATTCATTCGTTCTTCCCGGCTCCGATCTGCGTATCCCTGGGGCCCCGCACTGCGCAGTTGGAACTCAGCCCTGGGTGCGTCCATTCATTCGTTAATGCGCGCCCTTGAGTTATTTGCAGGGGGGCACTGGGGTGGGGGGTCGCTCGGGTGTAACTGCGGGTGCCAGTCGGCTCAGGCTCCCCGCGGGGTCCCCGCGCCCCCCCTGCGCCCCGCCGGGCGCGCGCGCAATCGGGGCGCGCAATCGGGGCGCGCAGCGCCCGGCCACCCCCAGCCCGGGCGGCCGTTCCCTGCGCTGCGCCCGGGGGCGGGGCCGGGGCCGGGGGCGGGGTCAGGCTGGGGGCGGGGCCGAGGGCTGGGGGCGGGGCCTGGGCCGGGCTGGCGAGGGGGGCGGGGCCGAGGGCGGGTCCTGGGTCGGGCTGGGGAGGCGGGGGCTTGGCCGAGGGCGGGGCCTGGGCCGGGCTGGCGAGGCGGGAGGCGGGGCCGAGGGCCGGGGGCGGGGCCGGGGCCGGGCTGGCGAGGCCTGGCCCGTGGGCGGGGCCGGGCTGGCGAGGCGGGGCGGGACCATGGGCGGGGCCTAGCCAGTGGGCGGGGCCGGGCTGGCGAGGCGGGGCGGGACCGTGGGCGGGGGCCATGGGCGGGGCCTAGCCAGTGGGCGGGGCCGGCGCGCTGACGAGGCGGGGCGGAGCCGTGGGCGGGGCCTGGCCCGTGGGCGGGGCCGTGGGCGGGGCCTAGCCAGTGGGCGGGGCCAGGGCGCGCTGGCGAGGCGGGGCGGAGCCGTGGGCGGGGCCGTGGGCGGGGCCTGGCCCGTGGGCGGGGCCGGGCCGGGCTGGCGAGGCCTGGGGCCGTGGGCGAGGCCTGCTCGTGGGCGGGGCTGGATCCGTGGGCGGGGCCGTGGGCGGGGTCTGGCCCGTGGGCGGGGCCGGGGCGCGCTGACGAGGCGGGGCGGAGCCGTGGGCGGGGCCTAGCCCGTGGGCGGGGCTGGGCCGGGCTGGCGAGGCCTGGGGCCGTGGGCGGGGCTGGATCCGTGGGCGGGGCCGTGGGCGGGGCCTAGCCAGTGGGCGGGGCCGGCGCGCTGACGAGGCGGGGCGGAGCCGTGGGCGGGGCCTAGCCAGTGGGCGGGGCCGGGCCGGGCTGGCGAGGCCGGGCCGGGCCGCAGGCGCCGGCGGGGATGCGGGGCTGGCGGAGGAACCTCGCGCTCTGCCTGCAGCGGCTGCCGGACGAAGGTAGGACGCGGCCGCCCTGGCCGGGCCGGGGAGCAGCGGGGCCCCGCGGGGCGCGCAGGGGTGTCCGGGGGGGGGGGGCTGAGCCGGCTGGGGGCGCGCACAAGGGTGACCTGGGGGGCGGTTGAGCCGGCTGGGGGGGCGCGCACGGCGCGGAGGGTCCCCGCGGGCATCTGGGGACGCCAGGAAGGGGGACAGGACCCGCGGAGCCTGGTCCCGGGGAGCCGGCTGGGGGGGCGCGCAGGGGTGGCCGGGGGGGCTGAGCCGGCTGGGGGGGCGCAGGGGTGTCCCGGGGGGCTGAGCCGGCTGGGGTGGCGCAGGGGTGTCCCGGGGGGGCTGAGCCGGCTGGGGGGGGGCGCAGGGGTGTCCCGGGGGGGCTGAGCCGGCTGGGGGCGCGCAGGGGTGGCCCGGGGGGCTGAGCCGGCTGGGGGGGGCGCGCAGGGGTGTCCCGGGGGGGCTGAGCCGGCTGGGGGGGCGCAGGGGTGGCCGGGGGGGCTGAGCCGGCTGGGGCCGTGCAGGGGTGGCCCGGGGGGGCTGAGCCGGCTGGGGGCGCGCAGGGGTGTCCCAGGGGGGGCTGAGCCGGCTGGGGGCGCGCAGGGGTCCTTTGCCCCCCGGAGCCCGCAGCCCCCGCGCACCCAACTCCCCTTGGCACCCGGCGGCGGCACCCGGGCGCGGAGCCCGCAGGCCGCAGTTCCCCGAAGTTGCAAAGAGGCTGCGGGGCGGGGGACGGT